>NW_028290554.1:0-15000 GCF_965113065.1 Corylus avellana
CAGAAGATAGAATGTCTAATGTTTTTTCACCCGGAGAACTAATTGAATTGTTGCGGGCGGAACGAACAGGGCGCGCTTTGGAAGAAGCGATCTGTTATCGAGCCATCTTATTGGGAATAACGAAAGCATCTCTAAATACCCAAAGTTTCATATCAGAAGCAAGTTTTCAAGAAACTGCTCGAGTTTTAGCAAAAGCCGCTCTCCGGGGTCGTATCGATTGGTTGAAAGGTCTGAAAGAGAACGTTGTTCTGGGGGGATGATACCCGTTGGTACTGGATTCAAAGGATTAGTGCAACGTTCAAGGCAACCTAACAACATTCCTTTGGAAACCAAAAAGAATGATTTATTCGGGGTGGAAATGAGAGATATGTTGTTCCACCACAGAGAATTATTTTATTTTTTCATTTCAAAGAATTTACACGATACACCCAAACAATTATTGCGAGGATTTAATGATTCCTAAGAGCAGATTTTAACTATTTGCGGTCATTTTTTTTTTTATTTGGTAATAATAAATAATAGTAATTTAGAATAGAAAGAAATTAATGGCGTGAATCATGTATCAACGACTAATATCCGTTAGAGGTAGAAAAGAAGGTTCCATCGGAACAATTATTTATTTCTATTTCAGGGTACCTCCTCTTAAAACAAAAAAAAAAAAGAGACGAAGTGTGGGGAGAGAAATGACAAGAAGATATTGGAACATAAATTTGGAAGAGATGATGGAAGCAGGAGTTCATTTTGGTCATGGTACTAGTAAATGGAATCCTAGAATGGCACCTTATATCTCCTCAAAGCGTAAAGGTATTCATATTATAAATCTTATTAGAACCGCTCGTTTTTTATCAGAAGCTTGTGATTTAGTTTTTGATGCAGCAAGTAGGGGAAAACAATTCTTAATTGTTGGTACCAAAAAGAAAGCAGCTGATTCAGTAGCACGGGCTGCAATAAGGGCTCGTTGTCATTATGTTAATAAAAAATGGCTCGGTGGTATGTTAACGAATTGGTATACTACGGAAACGATACTTCATAAGTTCAGGGACTTGAGAATGGAACAAAAGATGGGGAGACTCAACCGTCTTCCGAAACGAGATTCGGCTATGTTGAAGAGACAATTATCTCACTTGCAAACATATCTGGGCGGGATTAAATATATGACGGGATTACCCGATATTGTAATAATCGTTGATCAGCAAGAAGAATATACGGCTCTTCGGGAATGTATCATTTTGGGAATTCCAACGATTTGTTTAATCGATACAAATTGTGACCCCGATCTTGCAGATATTTCGATTCCAGCAAATGATGACGCTATAGCTTCAATCCGATTAATTCTTAACAAATTAGTATTTGCAATTTGTGAGGGTCGTTCTAGCTATACGAAATACGTGATTAATAATAAGATATAAGATAAATAAATTATTTGGGGAACTCCATAGATTTATGAAATCGGTTACCATTCCTTAATCGCACAAAAGAGATACAAGTCATAGGGGTATTATGTGATTAGTTAATATACAAAATATATAATTCAAGTAGGCAAGTCGAAAAATAGATGGTTGAATCAAAATAATTCTTTTTAAAGTTCTATTTCCTTCAGAGGGCAATATGAATGTTCTATTATGTTCTATCAACACACTACTAAAAGGGCTATACGATATATCTGGTGTGGAAGTTGGCCAACATTTCTATTGGCAAATAGGAGGTTTTCAAGTCCATGCCCAAGTACTTATTACTTCTTGGGTTGTAATTGCTATCTTATTAGGTTCAGCCATTATAGCTGTTCGTAATCCACAAACGATTCCTACTGACATTCAGAATTTCTTCGAATATGTCCTTGAATTCATTCGAGACGTGAGCAAAACTCAGATTGGAGAAGAATATGGCCCATGGGTTTCCTTTATTGGAACTTTGTTTCTATTTATTTTTGTTTCGAATTGGTCAGGTGCTCTTTTACCTTGGAAAATCATACAGTTACCTCATGGGGAATTAGCCGCACCTACAAATGATATAAATACTACCGTTGCTTTAGCTTTACTCACGTCATTAGCATATTTCTATGCGGGTCTTACCAAAAAAGGATTAGGTTATTTCGGTAAATACATTCAACCAACTCCAATCCTTTTACCCATTAATATCTTAGAAGATTTCACAAAACCCCTATCACTTAGTTTTCGACTTTTCGGAAATATATTAGCTGATGAATTGGTAGTTGTTGTTCTTGTTTCTTTAGTACCTTTAGTGGTTCCTATACCTGTCATGTTACTTGGATTATTTACAAGCGGTATTCAAGCTCTTATTTTTGCAACTTTAGCTGCGGCTTATATAGGCGAATCTATGGAGGGTCATCATTGACTTGTTTTCGAAATAGGCTTTTTTAGCTTAAGACTTACGCAATATATGCGCGTATCACGATAATCCGCTTAGGGAACATAACATATTATATATAAATATATATAATCTATTTATAAATATATATAATCTATTTATATATAATAAATATATAACTAAGATATATATACTCTCTAGAGAGTAATAGTAAAAAAAGCTTAATATCTTAGAGATATTAGGGAGTTGCAACAAACAGGGAAGTAAAAAAAAGGAAAGAGATCTAAAAGATCTTTTTCCTAAAATTCAAGTTCGGTCCATTTATACCCCCTCCAATGAATATTCTCTTTCTATTGTTTTGTTGATTTAATTCGAATATTCAATATTATTAGCTATTAGTAATCATAATCTGAATAATAATTTTGACGGGATTACTTATAGTATTACTACAATGTGCTATAAAAAAAAGATGTTATTGTTATATAGAATGATGCCCATTCAAGTTGATTTCATCCAATTCAACGATTGACCAAAAGAGAATTTTAATAAATAATAAATTACATTAACTTATATCAATCAAATACTGATATTTCGACGCAATGATTCGATCTAACGAATTTGTACATGTAGATTGATTGTACCCATGTGGTCGAATAATAAAAGAAAAAATAAAGATTTACAAAAAACAAAAGTGAAATTGAAAAAAAAAATATATAGATTGGTTAGGGGAGGAGAAGCCGAACTAGATGTATGTAATCTAATTGCTATAAGACAACTCTTGTGAATGTTTCGAAGAATAATTCTAGAATCCGATTGAATGTAAGATATGAATAGTTGATTTACGTTATGGAAGAAACACATGTATATGTGATATTAGATATTAATTAGATATATCTTTAG
The DNA here is from genome assembly GCF_965113065.1 of Corylus avellana. NCBI lineage: Eukaryota > Viridiplantae > Streptophyta > Magnoliopsida > Fagales > Betulaceae > Corylus > Corylus avellana. The sequence continues at coordinate 3,229 of NW_028290554.1, forward strand.
TTCATATATAACTAATAAATATCTAATACTGTGAATTTAGATAAAGTGAATATTGAATGAATAAAGAGATTAAATCAAGGAAAAAAACGAAAAATTCAAAGAGAATGGTTTGGAAAAAAGAAAGAAATGGAAGAACAAAAGTCATATGGATTCACAAAAATTATGTGAATTTAAACTAAAAAAAAAGAAATATCGAAGTAGTTCTGATGATTCAATAATATTATTACTTCAATTCAGAGTTCTTAGTTCCTTCGACTGTATAGATCTTAGCGATGGAATAATTAAGTCATAATTTCTTGGTTTATTGTATCATTAACTATTTACTTATTTTGTTATGAGGAATTTATCATGAATCCACTGATTTCTGCCGCTTCCGTTATTGCTGCCGGGTTGGCTGTCGGTCTTGCTTCTATTGGACCTGGGGTTGGTCAAGGTACTGCTGCGGGCCAAGCTGTAGAAGGGATCGCGAGACAGCCCGAGGCGGAGGGAAAAATACGAGGTACTTTATTGCTTAGTCTGGCTTTTATGGAAGCTTTAACAATTTATGGACTAGTTGTAGCCTTAGCGCTTTTATTTGCGAATCCCTTTGTTTAATCCTATAACAAAACAATACGTATTTTTTCTTAGTTTATTTCTTTGGACTTACTGCTCTCGCTTTTTCGAATTATATTAAGATTTCACTCCTACAATTATTTATTTGTTGGGACAATAACCCATGGGAAGTGGGAAGGACTGATTGGAGGATGAGGAGTTAGCATACCGACTCGCCTTCTTCCTTCCCCTTCTTATTCCAATGGGAAATCTTTTGTAGGAAGTGTTACAACAAACGAGATACTTCGGAATTGACATAAGGCCTGGTACCTAATTCTAATAAAGATAAGTATCATTTTTTTTTTCAATTGGAAATTTCCAATTGAAAAAATCCATTGATTTATAAATCAATATATTTAATATATTTTTATATTTTGAACTCTAGTTTCATTTTCTTTCTAAAAAGAGTTAAAATAAAATATAAAATAGGAAATTGCAAAAGAAAATAAAGATATAAAGAAAGATATATAAAAAAGAAAAATAAAGAGATAATTAGTCTATCTATATAGAAATAGAAGAGGAGATCTTATGAAAAATGTAACCGATTCTTTCCTTTCCTTGGGTTACTGGTCATCCGCCGGGAGTTTCGGGTTTAATACCGATATTTTAGCAACAAATCTAATAAATCTAAGTGTAGTGTTCGGTGTATTGATCTTTTTTGGAAAGGGAGTGTGTGCGAGTTGTTTATTTCAAGAATAGGCTGGATCCAACCAACTGCACTTTTTTTTCGTTATAACTGGAAAGGTGCATGATCGCGCGAATTACTTTTGAATAAATTAATAAATCATATTTCAGAACCATAGCATTTCGCGATTCATTGGTAAATCTACTTTGATTCTCTATCAACCAATAATAATAATGTGGAACAATTAACATGGTTAAAACTAAACCGTTTGAAGTCCACACTCAGCAAGGTACTCTTTCTACTACTAGGTTAATATTTTAATGTTAATATGAAAATGGTTTCAAAATGAATAGTTAGAAAGTTTTTTCGATATAGAACACTCATGTCGATAAAATGATTTGAACCCTTTATCTTTAATTTTTATTTTTGCAATTTGGAAAAAATTATGAGTATTTCAACCCCTCCTTTTTATCCAATGCTGAATCAACGACCTACGTATAAATTAAGAAGAATTCTTTGGATTTGAAAAAAAAAAGAAACAACGTTGCTGACAATTATTTGTTTGGTCAGAAGAGTCCTCCGAATATTCTGGTCTTGGATTAGTGATCAGTTTTGAGATCTTTTTTGAATATGAATAGAGAAGGGAGGATAGGCTCATTATATTCAAAAAAAAAATATGGGAATTTCTCATAAATAATTGAAGTAATTGGGCGCGAGAGCCAAATGAATCGAAAGATTCATGTTTGGTTCGGGAAGGGATCGTGGAAGTTTTGAAATAAATGGAAAGATAATCTACTTTCATTAAATGATTTATTAGATAATCGAAAACAGAGGATCTTGAAGACTATTCAAAATTCAGAAGAACTGCGCGGGGGGGCCGTTGAACAACTGGAAAAAGCCCGGGCACGTTTAAGGAAAGTGGAAATGGAAGCCGAGCAGTTTCGAGTGAATGGATACTCTGATATAGAACGAGAAAAATTGAATTTGATTAATTCAACTTATAAAACTTTGGAACAATTAGAAATTTACAAAAATGAAACCATTCATTTTGAACAACAAAGAGCGATTAATCAAGTCCGACAACGGGTTTTCCAACAAGCCTTACAAGGAGCTCTAGGAACTTTGAATAGTTCTTTGAACAACGAGTTACATTTACGTACCATTAATGCTAATATTGGCATGTTTGGGACGCTGAAAGAAATAACCGATTAGTCCTTCTACTGTAGGCATTATTTTTTTTTGAAAAAAAAAATAATTAAATATTAAATTAAGAAATACTCATGGTAACCATTCGGGCAGATGAAATTAGTAATATTATTCGTGAACGTATTGAGCAATATAATAGAGAAGTAAAGGTTGTAAATACCGGTACCGTACTTCAAGTAGGCGACGGCATTGCCCGTATTTATGGTCTTGATGAAGTAATGGCGGGTGAATTAGTAGAATTTGAAGAGGGTACAATAGGTATTGCTCTAAATTTGGAATCAAACAATGTTGGTGTTGTATTAATGGGTGACGGTTTGATGATACAAGAAAGAAGTTCTGTAAAAGCAACAGGAAAAATTGCTCAGATACCAGTAAGTGAGGCTTATTTAGGTCGTGTTATAAATGCCCTAGCTAAACCTATTGACGGTCGAGGGGAAATTTCAGCTTCTGAATCTCGGTTAATTGAATCTCCCGCTCCTGGTATTATTTCTAGACGTTCCGTATATGTATATGAGCCTCTTCAAACAGGACTTATTGCTATTGATTCGATGATCCCTATAGGACGTGGTCAGCGAGAATTAATTATTGGAGACAGACAGACCGGTAAAACAGCAGTAGCCACAGATACGATTCTCAATCAACAAGGGCAAAATGTAATATGTGTTTATGTTGCTATTGGTCAAAAAGCATCTTCTGTGGCTCAGGTAGTAACTACTTTACAAGAAAGGGGAGCAATGGAATACACGATTGTGGTAGCTGAAACGGCGGATTCTCCGGCTACATTACAATACCTCGCTCCTTATACAGGAGCCGCTCTGGCTGAATATTTTATGTACCGTGAACAACACACTTTAATCATTTATGATGATCCGTCCAAACAAGCACAGGCTTATCGCCAAATGTCTCTTCTATTACGAAGACCACCGGGTCGCGAAGCTTATCCAGGGGATGTTTTTTATTTGCATTCACGACTTTTGGAAAGAGCCGCTAAATCAAGTTCTCATTTAGGTGAAGGAAGTATGACTGCTTTACCAATAGTTGAGACCCAATCGGGAGATGTTTCGGCTTATATTCCTACTAATGTAATTTCGATTACAGATGGACAAATATTCTTATCTGCCGATCTATTCAATGCTGGAATCAGACCTGCTATTAACGTGGGTATTTCCGTCTCCAGAGTAGGATCCGCAGCTCAAATTAAAGCCATGAAACAAGTAGCCGGCAAATTAAAATTGGAATTGGCGCAATTCGCAGAATTAGAAGCCTTTGCACAATTCGCTTCTGATCTCGATAAAGCTACTCAGAATCAATTGGCAAGAGGTCAACGATTACGCGAGTTGCTCAAACAATCTCAAGCAGATCCTCTCACGGTGGAAGAACAGATAATGACTATTTATACTGGAACGAATGGTTATCTTGATTCATTAGAAATTGGACAGGTAAAGAAATTTCTCGGTGAGTTACGTACTTACTTAAAAACGAATAAACCTCAGTTCCAAGAAATTATATCTTCCACCAAGACATTCACTGAGGAAGCAGAAGCCCTTTTGAAAGAAGCTATTCAAGAACAAATGGAACGCTTTCTACTTCAGGAACAAGTATAATTTCTACTTCAGGAACAAGTATGTATAAAAAAATTCTTTTAGATAACTTTCTAATTTTTTCTTTTTTATTATAGTTTATATTATGAAATTATTAATATATTTCATATTCTATAATATAATAGATTTCATATTAAGATAAAATAAATTATAACTATAAAAAGAAGTTATAACTATAATATTATAATATATAGTTAAGTATAAGCGTCTCTTATTCAAATCATTCAAAATACCTAGTAGAAAGAAATATAACAAAATATATGGAAATAAATTGCGTCCAATAGGATTTGAACCTATACTAAAGGTTTAGAAGACCTCTGTCCTATCCATTAGACAATGGACGCTTTTTTTTTTTCTTAGTTTAATTGTCACATCTTTTTTTCTGAAAAAAAGAATATGTGAGAGAATTCCAAAAATTGCACATTCAATTCAACGATTCGGTATATTAATTACATTAAATTAGATTAATTACATTAATCTGATTAATTATATTATTTTTATATTATTTAATATATTAATATAATTAATGTTAATTTTAATATATAATAAATATAAATGAATAAATTATTCTAGATATAATATCTATAATATATATATATTAAATCTAGAATAATAAATATAGAGATATAAGCGGGTAGCGGGAATCGAACCCGCATCGTTAGCTTGGAAGGCTAGGGGTTATAGTCGACGTTGATTCATCATTTTTAACGTCTCTAATTCAAAACCGAACGTGAAACTTTGGTTTCATTCGGCTCCTTTATGGAAGATGGATAAATTCCACAGATGTCAGATGTAAACGAAATAAAAAAAAAATGAAAAAGAATTTCGGCCCATAACATCTATGTCAGCTTTTCCGTTTGAATGCATTCAAAACAACCCGCTTTCTAGATGATCCCTATAGAAGAGGGGGATTCTAACAATCTTTCTAGTTACTTCGTTCTCTATTTCTATTTGAAAGAATCCTTAGGAAAAGGATTTTGTTTCCACCGAGCTAAAACAATATGTCGATGTCTCTAGTAAACCAAAGTCATTGTTTAATAGCTATTTTGCTTCAATCTCTCTTATACATACAAATCATAAAATTGAAGATTTAGTTACGATTAGAAATACTCCCTTCTCTCTTTATCCATGGATACTTTACTCATACTCATTCAATTGGAAGTATTGATCCAATTTAAAAACAAATTATGTTTCGTAATTTCATAATCCAATTTTTTTTTTAATTTCTAATTGAATCTTTTGGATATAAATCACGAGAATGTCCATTCTTCCTCGAATCTTTCATTGATAGGTAAAGGATTAAATCCTTTTAAGAAATAAAGTTTTTGATCGGAATAGTAATCAAACATTCCGAAGGGACCCCTTAACTATTACGGGATTAATAGAACGAATCACACTTTTACCACTAAACTATACCCGCTACAATGTGATTATTGTATATAAATGTATCCTTTGTCGAACAAAAAAATTAGCCATAATAATTAAGAAGATAGGATCAGAAAAGAATCATGAAAATTAGAGCGTTGACGTGCTTTGTTCAAGGAGCCCGATTAAATTAGGGAAAGAGGAGTCATTTAAATAACTAAATAACACCTTTTTTTGATGGGGGTGCTTTGACATTGACGGATACGGTTCGATAATGTACGCCAAAACATAAAATTCTGCAAGAATATATGGTTCCATTCTTTCTTTTTTTTATTCCAGTAAAGTAAATGGAATAAAAAAAAGAAAGATCAAATAATTAAGAAATGGCACTTTGATTCTATTCTGTATCATAGGAATCGAAATAGTCTTTATTATGATTGTTGTTGTTTCAATAACAAGTATCCTTTTTTCAAATCAAATAAATCATTTTTTCTATGATTCATTGGAACAAAAAAGGCCCAGCGAGGTACTGACCAGGCCGGGCTGTGGAATTAAAAAAAGCTCTTGGAGACGAAATCAAAGAGGTACTTTTATTATATATTAAATTATATAGTAGTAATATATAATTTATTACTTATAATATATATTATTACTATTATTACTTATAATATATATATATATAATTATAGAATTATAATTTATATTCATTGGAATAGTGGATTGGAGATATCTCTTTCGAGCCCTTACTTTATCTCAATGGAATTACTTTTAGTTTCTATATTTTTTAATATTTTTTATATTTTATATGTCTAGATACTATATAATTATATATAATAAAAAGAATATAAAAAATAAAAATAAGAGGTATGGTATAAAAGAAAGAAAGACTCTTTTTTCAAACCTTACTTTTTGTGTAATGTAACATAGTAATTATCCTTTTTCGATTGGGGGAGATGGCTGAGTGGACTAAAGCGTCGGATTGCTAATCCGTTGTACGGGTTTTTCGTACCGAGGGTTCGAATCCCTCTCTTTCCGCTTTTGTCAATGACGTGGTATTTTTTATTTATCTTTCAATTTCGACGAGTCTTTTTTTTTTTTATTTTTTTATTTAATAGTTAAAGATGTGGAATAAATAAAATCCTAAGAACATTTAAAAATCGAGCAAGGAAAACAAAAACTTTATTTTTTATTCTTCACGTCCAGGATTACGTCCTGGATCATTAGATAGGAATCCGAAGATAAAGAGAGAAACAAAGAATATCACTACTGTGTAAACAAATAGTTTGAGAGTAAGCATTACACAATCTCCAAGATCATTTTTTTGGAAAAAAAGAGAATAGATTCTCCATTTTTATACCACATATACCGCATTTTGACACCAAAAATGGTTTTTATAAAGCTAGAAATAGAAGAAATAGAAAGGAATTTTCATAAATTCATTTGTAATGTAATATGAGTCAAGTCTTTCATTAACAAAATTTTTTGCATACCCACAATATCTAATTGTGGGGGACTCTAATAGGTTCTTTCAATGTAAAAAAAGGGTCCGAATTAGTAAATGGGGTGATCTCCAGACTTATCGTGGCGATACAAGAATTTCAATATTTGAATTGAAGCTTTATACTATAAGACTTATCCGATCTTATCAATTGTTAGAATCTTTTTTTTATAATAAATCATGAATTTTTCTAGGACAGTATTCAAAATCTCATCGAAAACTTACAGCAGCTTGCCAAACAAAAGCTAAGAGAAAAAAATAGCACAGGTATTACTGGCATAAAATCTACGATTGGATTCAAAAAAGCGTAGGCTTCGGGCAATTTGGCGAAGAAAAAACTATTTGAAGAAAGAGTAGAATTAAACCAGATACAGATCAAACTAAAGATATTAAGCATAACAAACGTTTTGTTTTTTTGTTTTGTTCTTGAAGATAATTGTATTTATTTTGATTGAGTTATTAATATGAGTTATTGTTATTAATAATATAAAATTAATAATTTAATAATATAATGTTATTTTTTTTTTTTAAGTTTAAGTTATATAAAAAAAATGAGTAAAAATTAAAAAATAAAAATAAGGTAGACCAAAAAACTTTTCTTTGATTTGAACTAACTCAACCAAAAATACTTCAATTCTCAAATTAAAAGAGAATAGAAGAAATCATACTTTCATACAATATCTTAATTGAATTATATGTAATGATCAATAAATTTCGTTTAATTCTATATCTAAATGTATCAAAATCCTAGTAACAATCTATTCTATAGATATTTAGACTATAATTGACGAACAACTAATAAGAATATTAGTGTTTATTAATGTCGAATAGAAATATAAAATGGGGCGTGGCCAAGTGGTAAGGCAACGGGTTTTGGTCCCGGTATTCGGAGGTTCGAATCCTTCCGTCCCAGAGCATACTTATTATATATATCATATCAGATTATATATGTCGTATCATAATACCGATTTTATATCAGAATAAAAGATTGTCTTTTTTTTTTTTTATTAAGAGTATAATAATATTGGATAGAATATGATTCTTTTTTCTTATAATGATTAATTCTTATCTGAATTATATCTTTTTCGCAAATTTAATCGTGTTCAAATAACACCAAATAACACACAGATGTAATTGAATCTATTTGTATCCAAGTAAGATGGGAACATAGATCAAAAGAAAAGAGTTTTTATTATAATATAAAAAAAAAGATCCGGGGACGGGCTTTTCATTCTATGTCCATACCTTTCATATTTAAATTAGTTACTCATAAAAATAAAAAAAAAAGCCTTACTTCTTATATCCATTGGAATTTTCAATGATGCATTCTAAATATAAATGCGAAAGCCTCTCTTTCTTTTTTCCCTATACTTTAACTTTAAATGGTGGTGCAGTCTGATTATTAATTTTTCTGTGGATTTATAAATTATAAACGCGGGTGTTCGTTTGATATTGGGGTACTAATTAACTTCAATCAATAATCAATAATCAATAGGATTAACTGGTTTAAAGTAAAAAAAAAAATAGGAGCAATGACTTAATCTGGACTTGTTTTAACTGCATTTATACAAAATAGTCTAGCACTCCCTAAACTACATATAATATAGGATTCTTTTTGATTTATGATTCATCATCTTCATAGAATTGACGGAGTAGATAGGAGTTAATCGTCAACGAAAAATACCAATTTCAATGTCTGCGTCTGTCCGAGTATCATTAAAAAACAATCAAGTTACATACGTAACATATGTATTTTCTTTGAACCTCGTTTTTAAGTATTTTGTGGTTTCTCTAATTCTAATGAATAATTGTAAATCTATGTAACAATTGAGACAAAATCTATTATCTTATTCACTTTACCTTATTACATTACCTTAGGTAAAAATTGCAGAAAGATTATTGAATTTTTCAGGTCAAATAAACTACGCAGAAAATGAGGAAATGCTTATATGTATGTCTTGTTATCGTTCTATTTCATTGAAAACTTTATTTTATTTCAATAATTACTTTCAGAAACATTTGTTTAGTCTATATGATAGATATGGGGATCTCCTAGTTCTTTTCTTTCGATTATGATTTATCAAAAATAATAACAACCCCAATCCTTCCTTACATCAGTCTTTATTCCCCACCCCATTAAATTAATAAATTAAAAAAGAAAAAATAGATATATTATATGGGGTAAATTGAATTCTTGTTGAGACTTCTTCAGAAACTACCCATTCATAAAAGTATAGATTACTATGTACCGACCGAACCAATGATTATTCATGATTCCATAATTGAATCAATTACATACTGGTTACAGCAACCTACTAGAGAAATGTTATGGTAAAACTTCGTTTTAAAACGATGTGGTAGAAAGCAACGTGCGACTTGAAGGATATGGTCGGTTGTGGATTCTTACATCCACCATTTTTTTATATTAATTATATAGGAATGAGGGTGCTCTTGGCTCGACATCGTTTGTTCTGTTCCACTGGAAAAACCTCATTTTTTGAGGGTTGCGATGTAAATAGTACATGATCATGATGGAGCTCGAGTAAAAAGTATTGATTCATTTTTTAGGGACATGGATCTAGGGTTAGTGTTAATTAATAAGTTGAAACAACTTCGTAAGTATATTTTCGATATAGAAATCGAAAGGATCCAATTCTAACAAGTTTCAAATTCATAACGAAAATTTATTGGAATTGGTAAAACTCTTTCGATCAAAAGTGTATCACATGGGAATCAACCATTTGTATGATTCTTTGATAGAAAGAAATTGCAAAAATGGTATGTTGCTGCCATTTTTTTAAATGATTAAAGATCACCGAAGTAATGTCTAAACCCAACGATTCAAGGCAACGATAAAGAATCCTGGAACAAGTAAATACCGTTTTCAGTTGTCTCAAAAAATAGATCATAATGAAGAATCAAAATAAATTCTAAAGGAGACAGACAAAAAATGCGTGGTTAGAGACCGCTCAATAAAGGAAATGCCTAAAGGTTTTCCTTTGGATTATTTGAGAGTTATCCAACTTGAGTTAGGAGGATGTGAATACGAATGATTTTTTTCTTTTTCGGGCAAGAATAAGAAAAAGTACTTAAATCATAGTTTAATTGATTTGATGATTTGATGGATCTATTTGACATTAATTATAAATTCTATATATAGACATAATTTCTAATTTTCTTGAGCCGTACGAGGAGAAAACTTCTTATACGTTTCTAGGGGGGGGGGTATTATTCATCTACATCTATCCCAATGGGCGGTTTATCGAATCGTTGCAATTGATGTTCGATCCAGAAGAGAAGGAAGAGATCTTCGGAAAGTGGGTTTTTATGATCCGATAAAGAATCAAACTTATTTAAATGTTCCTGCTATTCTATATTTCCTTGAAAAGGGCGCTCAACCTACGGGAACTGTTCATGACATTTCAAAGAAGGCGGGAGTTTTTATGGACCTTTCTCTTAATTAACAGATTAAATTCAATTAATGAAATACAATAAATAAAAAAAAAGGGGGGAGGGGGTGACTTGTATATAACTTTGCATAACCCTTTCTATACAACTCCCCCTCTCTTGCTCTATTCCTACTCAATTTATTATTACTACCATAAGATGTCGTCGTCTATAACGACAAAAATTTATTTTTATTTTAGTGAGATAAATTCATATAAGACAGATAGATAGAAAAAAGATCAAGTGAATAAATGAATGAAATAGTTGGATCTATAAATATAAAATTTTACATTATCGCTAATTCAATAATGGTTTATTTTTCGTTGAAACTTTAAACTTTATTTTTTTTTATTTATTTTATTTGTTCATAAAAAAAACATGGGATTTAAGCTTACTTTTTTTACTTATATTGATTGCGTAAACCCAATCAAGATTTTTTTATACTTCTCTCCGAATTTTTTTACGCCTATACCTTTTTGTATTTATCTTTATTAAATATGTAGTGCTAATTTAATACAAGTCATTAGTTTTTTTATTTTTAATTTCTATTTATTTATAGTTATAGTAATTAAATATTATATTGAATTTAATAAATTTAATAAATTTAATAAGAAAATATTGAATAATTTTTTATTTCAATTTATGGTTTTCTACATTATGTTCTTTTCTCAACATTAACTTTTATATTGACAACAGTATATCAAACAAATATAATCCGATCGTGAATAAATGTATATATTTATCTCTGTTCTATAGACTTGGTTTTTTATTTTACTTTATTCAAATGGTGGGTTCATTGGATTTGCTGGGATACAAGAAGTCTTTATTTTTTTTATTAAAAAAAATCAATTTATTAAAAAAAATTTATTAAAAAAAAAAAGAAATGGATAACATACGAACAAAATATGTGGTAGTCTATAAATTTTTATTTTATCTATATTTTTATCCTAATCTATATTCTTATCTTAGACGTCATTGTATTTGCATCTGATATGTTCATTTTTATGTTATGTTCAGAATCGATTAGAAATATTTTTTTTTATTTAATATTTTGATTGCGTTGTGAAATTCAATCTCTTTTTTGATTACGATTAGATCTATACATTTTGATTCGGGTTGCTAACTCAACGGTAGAGTACTCGGCTTTTAAGTGCGACTAGCATTTTTTACACATTTGTATGAAGCAACGGATTCGTCAATACCATCGGTAGAGTTTGTAAGACCGCGACTGACCTGAAAGGAAGGAATGGAAAAAGCAGCATGTCGTATTAATGGAGAATTCTGAGAATATTTTATTCTTATCTTATCGGATCGATCCAAAATTGTGTTTGAATTCTTGACGCGCAAAAAAAAAGAAATTTAAGTTGCGGTTAATTGAATAAATGGATAGAGCCCCATGGCTCCAATTATAGGGAAACAAAAAAAAGCAACGAGCTTCT
>NW_028290555.1:7500-12500 GCF_965113065.1 Corylus avellana
TGGAGTAACTAATTTGATTAATAAATATTCGATTCTTTCTTCAATTTGGATCGATTCACACCAACTCTTTCATTCAGTTTTTATATAAATATATAAAAATAAATAAAGATTCGGGTCGTCATTAATTTTTTGAGATAGTATTTCAGGACGTATACGTATGTATATACGGTTATCCTTCATCCTTTCTGTAGTTTTGATAGAAGGATTACTTTACTAACGGAACGAAGTCAACTCCAATTGTTAGAACAGCTTCCATTGAGTCTCTGCACCTATCCTTTTTTATTCTCGCTTTATGAACCCTTAAATTTGTTTTATTTGTTTTGGGAAAACAGGATTTGGCTCAGGATTGCCCATTTTTAATTCCAGGGTTTCTCTGAATTTGAAAGTTATCACTTGGTAGGTTTCCATACCAAGGCTCAATCCAATTAAGTCCGTAGCGTCTACCAATTTCGCCATATCCCCCATTTTTTGTTTTGTTGTTTTAAAATTAGGATCTCATTATGATTATGATGCCCCTCCTCCCCTTTTTCTTTTTCCTTTTTTTTCCTTTCATTTATATTCTGTTATTGTTTTTTCGGAACCATTGAATGTATTAGATACCGATTCCTATATCGAATCGTGTTTACTCCTATTTTTTTTTATTGTTTATCTCATTTCATCTCTATCGGAGATCTAGTGTTGGTCCAATCAGAAATGATTCTAACATTTCTGTATCCGCAATTCAATATAGATGTATATATACCAATATATATTATACACGCCCTCCTTTCTTTTCTATCATTTTTCTCGTGTAATTTGAAATACTCGAACGGTCGATTCTTTCTTTTTTTTTCGTCTTATCTTCTATTTTTCTGACTGAAAACAGAGGAATCTTTCATTATGATCTGGATTGCATTTATCTCGATTACACCCTTCTCTTTCTTCTTTCTCATTTTCTTCTTCTCCTTTTCATTTCCTTAAAGCAGACCCTCTAGAACATAACTCAAAATGACTAAAAAAAAGTAAATTTATTAATACTTTAATATTAAAATATTAATTAATAATTAATTCAATTTATAATTGATCTAATTAGAATTATTAGATTATTTTTAGAATATTAATCGTTATGTTCTATAATCTATTCATTCAAATATTTATTTGAAATTCTATTCTATATTTATATTCATTAGATTTCTATTCATTATGAAAACTAAGAATGAACAGTTAATAATTAAGATCCCAGTAGTTTACTAAATTCCTATATATGTACAATTTTTGTTATGTGAGCCCGCTTAGCTCAGAGGTTAGAGCATCGCATTTGTAATGCGATGGTCATCGGTTCGATTCCGATAGCAGGCTTTTCTTTATTTGTTTGATTTTTTACATAACATAATTGATAATGTGAAATCAAAGAATATTGAAAAGGCTTCTTTCCCCTTTTTTCCAAGAGTCACCGATCTACTGTGTCGTAGGAACCTACAATTAGAAATTAGAGGAGCTCGATCTCGGTATAACAAATCAAGAAAAGAATCTTTAGTTTTTTTTAGACATATACAAATACAATAAGGTCCGGATATTTATACAATTCATCTAATTATTCTTTGTGGTACAATACTTTAGTAGATTTCGCTTTATTTATTATCATTTAGTTTAGTTTTAATTTATGAAATTTCAATAAAATAAGGAGTCTTTATGTCGCGTTACAGAGGGCCTCGTTTCAAAAAAATACGCCGTCTGGGGGCTTTACCGGGACTAACTAGTAAAAGGCCTAAAGCCGGAAGCGATCTTAGAAACCAATCACGTTCCAGTAAAAAATCTCAATATCGTATTCGTTTAGAAGAAAAACAAAAATTGCGTTTTCATTATGGTCTTACAGAACGACAATTACTTAAATACGTTCGTATTGCCGGAAAAGCCAAAGGGTCAACAGGTCAGGTTTTACTACAATTACTTGAAATGCGTTTGGATAACATCCTTTTTCGATTGGGTATGGCTTCAACTATTCCCCAAGCCCGCCAATTAGTTAACCATAGACATATTTTAGTTAATGGTCGTATAGTAGATATACCAAGTTATCGCTGCAAACCCCACGATATTATTACAGCGAGGGATGAACAAAAATCTAGAGCTCTGATTCAAAATTATCTTGATTCATCCCCCCGCGAGGAATTGCCAAAACATTTGACCCTTCAACCATTCCAATATAAAGGATTAGTCAATCAAATAATAGATAGTCAATGGGTCGGTTTGAAAATAAATGAATTGCTGGTTGTAGAATATTATTCTCGTCAGACTTAAACCTAATTAAAATAAAACAATAAAACAAGGGTTCGGACAATTTTTCCCTTTTCGCCTAAGCAAAAAGACCCATCAAAGTAAGGAGTTTGATACGGGGATTTTTCTCCCATTCATGGATCACGGATCGGTAGGGAGATTCTCATTCCCTGTTGTCTACTCTTTCCAGTATGTTATTTTCTGTACTGCGGAACATAGGAATAAAGAATCTATATCAAAATAAAAGAAAGGTCTAACTTAACCGTTGGAATAATGGTATCCATTGTTATTTGCTTTGATACATTGCTGTTAATAAGATTGGTGAATTAGGTGAAAGGTACGGAAAGAGAGGGATTCGAACCCTCGGTAAACAAAAGCCTACATAGCAGTTCCAATGCTACGCCTTGAACCACTCGGCCATCTCTCCTACATAATGATTATGGCCCAGAAACCGAGTGAATAGTGAGTCATTCATATTAGATTTTTTGATAGGTACGTACAGTCAATTCTAACTATAAAAAAATATAGAAAACTTTTCATCAAAGAAAAACCCTTCCTTCAAGGGGGGGATAAAAATAATTTTTTTTTGTGAAAAACTGTTAAAAAAAGATATATATCTATTCATTTCATTCTTGCGAAGACGGCGCTCCCATCTTTTTCCAATAGTTATTCTTTTTACTTACAATATTTATACCAAATTAAATCAATGAATTAGAACGAATCAATTGATCTATTTTTTTTTTTATTTTTATGTTATTTCGTACTGTACAATTTCTTTGTTTGTGGGATCATTTTCCCACAAGAGGTAAGTAAAAGAAATTATAGAATGGATTGCTACCTATGCCCAGATCTCGGATAAATGGAAATTTTATTGATAAGACCTTTTCAATTGTAGCCAATATCTTATTACGAATAATTCCGACAACTTCAGGAGAAAAAGAGGCATTCACCTATTACAGAGATGGTGCGATTTGATGTTTTTTTCTTTACCGATTTCAGTCTTCGGAGAAAGATACATTATTTGGGAGAGAAATAAAAAGATTATTGAAATAAATCTACGCTTATTGTGAAGGTGAAGTTTGTAAATAAAACAATTCCTTCTGTCGTGTATCCCCGATTAATGCAGCCTCAGATGCTTCAATTTTAGATTCTAGTATTGAGCGAAAGGTTACACCTATGGGTTAGGTCAACCCTACTTCACTAGTACCAATAGGCAGCATAGGGAAAGAAGCACTACGCCTAGGAATCAACAATACGAAAACTTTGTTATAAATTATACCTTTTCTTTATCGGAATCGGGATTAACAAGAATGGTTGGTACAACAAATATCCATCTCGTTCGTATTTTGGATACCCGTATAACCATCGAAGACTGTTGAAGTGACTAATTCCCGGAAATTAAGGGGTGTTAAGAACAAAGAAATTGTTAGAGTTATCATTTTTATTTAGTACCAAGATACTTGATGTTAAGAAAAGATCTTTTACAGGAAGGTTGGTTAGAGATTTCTTGTAAAAACACTAGCCCCGTTCGGTTCATAATGAAATTATTTCAATCTTTTTTGATGATTCCATGTATTATTCTCATTATGCACATAAAAAGGGAGGAGCCGTATGAGATGAAAATCTCACGTACGGTTCTGGAACGGAGATTCTTTGAATCGAAGACGACCGCAACGGATGTCGGCTCAATCCGAAGGAAATTATGCGGAAGCTTTACAGAATTATTATGAAGCTATGCGACTAGAAATTGATCCCTATGATAGAAGTTATATACTCTATAACATAGGTCTTATCCACACAAGGAACGGAGAACATACGAAAGCTTTGGAATATTATTTTAGGGCACTAGAACGAAACCCGTTCTTACCACAAGCTTTAAATAATATGGCCGTGATCTGTCATTACGTGCGACTATCTCCACTATAGAAAGAAAAAAAGGAAAGAAAGAGCAAATCCGCTAATAAATACTAGAAAATAGGCTTTCTACATATCATATCTATCGTGTCCAAAACAACGATTTTTATCAGCTGTAGCAAAGAAAAAGAAAGAAACTTCATAGAAGTCCAAATAGGAAGAAATAGGTATGCCTAGATCCTTTAGTCTATGGATAAAGAAAGGATCTAATTGATAGAAAGAATAAGCACCGTAAAGATCAATTAGTGAGGTTTTGGGCCGATACAATAAGAACTGCTTACTTATGTCACGATATGAGATAAAAGTTAGGAATCAACTTATGTAATAGAGTCGATCCCCTAAGGTATTGAGCAGCGGTGTAGAATCAGATCCCAAAGATAGTAAGTCTTTTCTTTCTTATGAAAGAAAGTCTTTTTCAAAGATTCTATAGAAATTTATATATGAAACCGAGATAGTTACCTTTTAGAAAATTCTAATGATAGTGAAAATGCCTATGCTTTATTCTTCTGAAGGTGGGAAAAAAGATAAAACTAAAACTGATTAAATTATTAATCAAAATTAAAGTTTGAAACTCATGCAATTAATCTCTTTTGGTTAACTCGAGAAAAAAAATGAGATAGATCTATGAGAAATCTCATTCAATTATTCAATTATATAATTATATATTATGGTAGATTAAAAAATGGGACACCAAAAGAATTGACTGCTGAGCCGTATGAGTAGGAAACTCTCAAGTACGGTTCTAAGGGAAGGAATTTAACTGCCTATTCCGACCGGGGAGAACAGGCCATTCGACAGGGAGATTCTGAAATTGCAGAGGCTTGGTTCGATCA
>NW_028290555.1:25000-27500 GCF_965113065.1 Corylus avellana
ACGAAAGGAAGTTGATCATGAATTATCAATAAGCCGGGAATTGATTCTTCCTGGGTCGATGCCCGAGCGGTTAATGGGGACGGACTGTAAATTCGTTGGCAATATGTCTACGCTGGTTCAAATCCAGCTCGGCCCAATAATTGGCCGATCCACCATGAAATGATAGAACCCCATTTGTTGTTCCCCAGAAATGCCTGATCGGAATACGGAAGAATAAAAAAACTAAAATTTTCTGATATATTTTACCGCCGTTCATTTGCTCTCTTTATTTTTTCTCACAAATTCTGATCTTGCTTGCTAATGATCTAGATTCATACTAGATTCATATAAAGATCTGGAAGTATAAGGAAAAGAATAAAATAAAGAATAAATAAAAAAACTCTTTTTTTTTCATTGAAAGCTTTATTTGATTATTAATCAATTTATAAAAAACGAAAGGATTATTAACAATCCGTGAGGCGCTCTCACTAAAGTGCATATCCGTGTGTATATCAAATATATTACTCGCGTTTCTGTTACAATACGACTATTCTAATCTAAAATCTAAATAAAATAGAAATAAAATAGAAATAAAATAGAAAGGGTTTGAATTAAATCATAAGAATATGTATGATGTACACTTGATTTCCTTGGGATTGTAGTTCAATTGGTCAGAGCACCGCCCTGTCAAGGCGGAAGCTGCGGGTTCGAGCCCCGTCAGTCCCGACAGATCCAAATCCAATAAAAAAAATACATCAATTCATCTCTGCGTTTGCTGTGAAAAGGAGAACAAAAGAAATAGCAGAATTTCATTCACAAGAGGATACCCTCCTATTTTATTTATTTATTAGTTTCACATTTCTCATCAAATAAATATGGGAATTACCATTTATTCAACTAGTACCAATTGATAGGAGAAAGACATATGTAGATTAGTACAATGATTGGTAAAATTATATTCAGGATTCCAAGAAATACCGTACGGAGTCTGGCTTTTTCGATTATTCCCGATCTGTGTAATAGAGTACTATATGTTTACAGGGGGCTATACAGAAATGGAATTTGTACGATACAAAAAAGATTAACTTAACATAGTAACTTTGATATAATACTTTTAAGATTAAAAGTATATCCCTTTAGGGCTCCGATTTTGTGTAACCTCAATTAATAATTGAAATTATTAATGTGAATTTGAACCAATTTATCTCATTCAAATTTCACACTGAATTTTTGATATATGCATCCCAAAATTAATCCAAGGAAATGGGATATTAATAAAATAAAGCTCAAAGAAGATCCTATCTCTCTTTGTGAGGGAATGAATAATCTTTTTTAAGTTTAAGGGTCTTGCCGAAGAAAGAACAAACTTTTTAATGAATTTGATGGAATACTCGATTTTTTTATACCCGGACTCTCCTTATTTATACTACTTCTTTGTTTTCCAAGAAGATTAGATCATAAAAAGGGGGTTTAGAACTAAACTTCTTCCTTTTTACATTTCGCTTCTATTGGTTATTTTATTGGGGTTTTTTATAACCAATGTAAGTAAGTGTAAAGGCGGTCATATGATATTTCATCAGATGATTCCACAAGGAGGGACGTAGGTTATAGAAAAGAAAGAATGGAAAGGAAAAGAATGATAAAGAAAGTAAAGGAATTATTTATCGGATCAGGAATCAAAATTTGAATTCGGTATGGATAAAAGATCTTCCTATGTTATACTATTTAATTCTCGACGATGAATCAATTTGATAGCTCAGATATTGTTATTCATGATATTGCTCCGATTCGATATCGTCGAGATGTAATTCATCCCATTGAATATTGAATTTACAGGCGAAAGATTTATCAGCTCTATGGGATTAAATCCCGAGTTATTGCGAATTAATTAAAAATGAAACGATGAGATTATGGAAGTAAATATTCTCGCATTTATTGCTACTGCACTGTTCATTCTAGTTCCTACTGCTTTTTTACTTATAATATATGTAAAAACAGTCAGTCAAAATGATTAATTTGAATTAAACTTGACTGTTTAGTTTTTATCTTTTTATCAATGATTGAAAAGAAAAAAGAAAATGAAAAGTATTAAGATTTCGTGTCTTAAATGAAATAAGCGGACGAGAATCATCAGTATTTTATGAGATTCGATAGTATGGTAGAAAGAAATAGATGAATCTTTCTACCATACTTATTATTGTTATTGTAGTATATAAAGTCGTACTGTATAAAGATAGAGGTTTAATATAGATCAATCTGCAATATGTATCTTCATAGATATCAATTACATATATGTAATGTATTTACATAATGTACCAATTCTATTTCTTTGCTTCATCTATTTAATTTGTGTTGATTCCAATCATCAATCTGAAAAAATCGAAGGGCAATTCTTACTCTTACAATTCTAATTCCTAGAATTTCTGATTCTATTCAATATGAATCCCGATATCCATTGAAAGAATCAAATTGACGAAGGAAAAAAGAGTATAGGCCTATATTAATATTAATAAAATTAATA
>NW_028290556.1:0-5000 GCF_965113065.1 Corylus avellana
AACCGCTTCAAATACAGTATCAGGAAGTACCGCTTGTGGAACCTCGATATCCACGGGTTTATTAGCTAAATGGCAATTGGCACATACAATACGGCCAGTCGCTTCTCGTGGATTTTCATAACCCTGCTGTGCAAAAATGGGATATGCATTAGAAATAGGTGCCCTAGCTATTATATATATTATGAGCGATATGGAAATGTATCGAGTAATCTCTTCCTTTATCCAAGAAAAAAGGGTATTTATAGTTTGCATGGTCCAATCATTGGTATCGAAAATTTATACAATAAAATTAGGTAGGTTCCTAGTCTAGTACAGTTCCCTATCTATGATTCTGCTATTTACTAAAAAAATGTTAATGGAATATAGGAGGAATCCCTTGTATGAGTAGAAAGAATAAGTACAATTTTGAATGTTTTACTTATGTACAAAGTAACAACCATTATAATTTGATCAGTGAATCATTTTTCAGTCATTCATTGAATGAAAAATCACTACAAGTGAGGGAGATACACGATTTAAATAACGGAAGATCCAATATTTTAAAATTGTATCTAGAATGACCGGAAAAGTCGAAACAAGACCGGATATCATTTGATCGTTATGAGCAAATCCAAAATCTTTGTAGATAGAGCCAATCATTAGTTCCCAACCGTGGGGCGAATGGAATCCTATACATAAATCAGTTAATAAAAGAATTGAAAAAGCTTTTATTGTGTCGCTTAAGTTATATAGGAATTCTTGAACCCAAGAGTTAAGAATAACAAGTTCTTCATTACCTAGAATAGAATAACCACTTAGAATAACGAAATAGATTATATTTGTCGAGAAGTTCAAAATCGTATGGATACAATCTGCATTGTGTATCTTGATCAATTGGATCGTTTCTTTGTAGATTCCGATACGAAGCTTTTCTAGATGTGTTTCCGGGTATTCCTTTATGATTTCGTCCAGGAGGAAGAGTTCCTCTAATTCTATGAATTTTTTTATAATACTCTTTTCTTGCATGATATTCAAGAAAATTTCGGATTGCCTAATATCCCACCAATTAGTAACCCAAGATTCCAGACTTTTAGTAAATGAGAGAGAGATATACCAGGCAAAAATCCTATAGATGCAAGATATAGAAGGGGAATGAATGCTTTCTTTTTTGCCATTTTTTCGTCTTTGAATTTTTAATGAACTCGCCTCATTCTCATTCGTCGACTCCATATGATATTAACTAATATTCATATCAAGGATAGCTTCTATTACAAGTCATCGAGCCCATGAATCTATTCCTTGCTTTTTTTTGTGTGTATGATTCAGTGGTTAGTACTTGAATTTAGAAATAATACAGAATAAGAAAGAGTCCACTTCAAATTCAAATTCGCACTTCCAATTCGAATTAAAGATATTGTTTTCAAATATATCATTTGCTAAAATTCGAAGAAAGTGCCTCCTTCCGATAATAAATGCACAAAAGCGCCCCTTCAAGTAATGAATATTATTCGGATTTTGAAAGGAAAGAACTCTCTTTCTATCAAAATATCAATTTTTTTGAAAAAAAAAAAAAAGCATTCACGATTTTCAGTTCATTTTTCAAAATACTTCAATTGGTACACGCAAGAAATAAGCCAATTCAGCAGCCTTTTGCTCAATTTCTCGTGGAGTCAAATTCTCATCAGTACGAGTCAAGGGAATAGCCCCACGTCCTCTGATTTCCATATAAAGGACACGACGAGCATAAATACCCTCTTTAACTTCTATTCTGATGGACTGGATGTCTTTCATAAGGAATTGAAGTAAGATGCGACGATTTTTTCCAGGAAATCCCCAACGAAAAATACACACTATTCCCTCCTTTCTATCGAATCGATCATAACCACTACCTACATTCCACGAAATTGTGCACCACAAATAGGAGCTAATAAAGAGACCCGCAATCCCGTAGAAAGACATCACGATCCCCTGTGGAAAAAAAATTATTTGTGGAGACGGAAATAAAGATATAAAATTCCTACCAAGATAACTGGAAATTCCAACAAATAAAAACCCTAATGAACCTAAAAAAAGGATAAAGGCCCAGCAGAAATTACTTGTTTTTCGAGACCCCGCTATAAGGTCTATCCATATATGTTCTGATCGCCAATTCATACTAGATCTAGTTGCATTTTATTGAAATTGAGAGAATAACCCAAATGAATTTTACTTTTTTTGTGTGTTTCCGAAGTAACTCTCATCAACTAGCACTATTCCGATGTGAACTTTTAGGAGTAATTCATCGAATTGCTTAGATCTAAAATAATAACATCCGCTTCGTATGATTCCCTATAGATATCTACATATGGATACATTAACTTTACATTTCGGACATTCGCCCCGATTCCCGATTTTTTCAAATAGAAATATATATAATTCATTTACGTATATATCATGTTTGCGCATGCATAATAGCTTATGCTCGGGGGAAACCACATCACATATTTTATTCTAATAAAAAGATATCTGTGTTATGGTCTAAGTCTAAGTCTTGAAAAAAAAATAGATGAGATTTGGTCCCATCATATCTATATCTAAAAAATCTTATTTTTTTGAACATGAAGAAATAAAGAAACCATCGCAATTGCCGGAAAGAATAGGCCCACTAAAGGTACCAAAATAGAGGGTAAGGTATTTAGAGTTGTCATAAAATGGATACCTGGATTTAATATTTGTACCTGTTATTGTTATATTGTTATTTATATTGTTATTAAAGGTATCGTATAATCATTATAATTCATATATAATTATACTAAGTATAGCTAAACTAAGTGAGTATATGTAAGTACATAATATTTATATATCAATTATAAATAAAAATTTATAAATATAATAAAATATAATAAAACAAGGAATGTAGAACTAACTAAATAGAATTTTTCACTTTTCTACAACTTTTCTACATTAAATATATATTATATATTCTTATTCTAATATATTCTACATTAAATATATATTATATATATATGTATGAGAATCTCCTTTTTTTATTATCTTGTTTTTGTCTAAAAATTTAATAAACTTGAATAAAATATAAAATAAAGAAAGAGTTTCTTACAAATTCCCCAAAATTTGTTATAATTCGATCCGAGAATAGGGATTCTCAAAAAATATAGAATCTTGCGTCTTTCTATACTTTTCAATTTTCTATATGTGAATTATATACACATAAGAATACACATAAGAAGGGAACGTGAAATTATCGTTTTATTCGCCTTGCCTAATTTCATTTCGCGGAAGAAAGAATTCTCTCTTTTTTTTGTTTGATAGAGGTTTCCTGATTACTTATCAGGAATATCGGTAAAAAAGGATTATTCGCATAATAGAATTCTTTTTCTAATTAAATCTTATATTACCAAATGTTATCAAAGTAAAAATAAAATCCGAAGAATTTATTTTTACTTTGATTTCTATAAACTAAATAACTACTTGTTCTACACAAAAAAAAAGAATAATAATTTCTATTTTTTTATTTTTTTTTATTAAGCATCTACTTGATTGAATTTTGATTCAGAGGAAATAAAGCGTGGAGCTGAAATAACTCATTCAGAACGCCTTTTAAAAGATTACGCGGTACGATTGGATCGAATAGGCCCTTATGGAATAAATATTCAGCCGCTTGTGAGCCCTCAGGTACTGTTTTATTCAATGTTTGTTCAATTACTCTTTTACCCGCAAATGCAATGTAGGCGTTGGGTTCAGCAATAATGATATCCCCCAACATACCAAAACTGGCTGTTACCCCACCAGTAGTAGGAGATGTAAGGATTGATACATAAAATAACTTTTTATTTACTTGATAATCATATAAAGCGGAAGATATTTTAGCCATTTGCATCAAGCTCAAACTTCCTTCTTGCATGCGTGCTCCTCCAGAAGCACACACTAAAATAAGAGGTAAAAATTGATTGGTAGCATATTCGATCAAACGGGTGATTTTCTCGCCAACTACCGATCCCATACTACCCCCCCATAAACTGAAAATCCATAATCCCAATTGCTACGGGAATACCATTTAGTCGACCTGTGCCTGTTTGAACAGCCTCAGTTAATCCTGTCTTTATTTGATAAGAATCAATACGATCTTTGTAAGGTTCCTCTTCTAAATTAAATTCAATGGGATCCAGAGAGACCATGTCTTCATCCATTGGAGCCCAAGTACCTGGATCAATCGAAAGCTCGATTCTATCTGAACTACTCATTTTCAAATGATGTCCACAGTGTTCGCAAATATTCATTTTTGATTTAAAAAATTTCTTATAATTTAATCCATAACAATTTTCGCATTGAACCCACAAATGCCTGTATTTTGTAGTCACATCTAGATCATTAGAACTTTCTGTTTCTGTTTCTGTTATAGTTAAATCACTACCATCCGGGCTCGGTTTTATACCTTGAACTCTGGTTTTCACTACTATTTCTGCTTTCATCAAAAATGTAACTATAAATGTAACTGTCACTATAATTGTCAATACCACTTAAAATGTAACTATCAATACAAATTTGAGAACGAAAAAAAACTGTCAATACAACTATTAATGTGGTTTTTCCAACTATATTTAGTATCATATATGTAAGGATCATAGTGGGGATCGTCACTATTAGATACACTATGCAAATAACTAAAATTCCGATAATTAGAAAAAGAACTTTCTAGTTCACTTAGAAAAGAATGATCATTGTCAATCTCAAAAATTTGATTTTCAATATCAAAATATATGAAATAACTGTCCCTATTATTATCCCTAACTAAAAAAGTATCATCGGGTATGAAATTCTGAATGTCTCTAACGCCGACTAAATGATCAACATTACTGTAACTAGAATTGTCACTATCGCTCCAACTAAGAGTGTTTTTATCTATATCATTTGTAATCGGGTCTTCACTTACACCGGTATTTTCAATAGGACCAAGACTATCCATTGATTTACTTAGCCTACAACTGTATTCTAACTTTTCTTTGGACAACATCGAATTGAAC
>NW_028290556.1:17500-20000 GCF_965113065.1 Corylus avellana
GAGTGAATAGTGAGTCATTCATATTAGATTTTTTGATAGGTACGTACAGTCAATTCTAACTATAAAAAAATATAGAAAACTTTTCATCAAAGAAAAACCCTTCCTTCAAGGGGGGATAAAAATAATTTTTTTTTGTGAAAAACTGTTAAAAAAAAGATATATATCTATTCATTTCATTCTTGCGAAGACGGCGCTCCCATCTTTTTCCAATAGTTATTCTTTTTACTTACAATATTTATACCAAATTAAATCAATGAATTAGAACGAATCAATTGATCTATTTTTTTTTTTATTTTTATGTTATTTCGTACTGTACAATTTCTTTGTTTGTGGGATCATTTTCCCACAAGAGGTAAGTAAAAGAAATTATAGAATGGATTGCTACCTATGCCCAGATCTCGGATAAATGGAAATTTTATTGATAAGACCTTTTCAATTGTAGCCAATATCTTATTACGAATAATTCCGACAACTTCAGGAGAAAAAGAGGCATTCACCTATTACAGAGATGGTGCGATTTGATGTTTTTTTCTTTACCGATTTCAGTCTTCGGAGAAAGATACATTATTTGGGAGAGAAATAAAAAGATTATTGAAATAAATCTACGCTTATTGTGAAGGTGAAGTTTGTAAATAAAACAATTCCTTCTGTCGTGTATCCCCGATTAATGCAGCCTCAGATGCTTCAATTTTAGATTCTAGTATTGAGCGAAAGGTTACACCTATGGGTTAGGTCAACCCTACTTCACTAGTACCAATAGGCAGCATAGGGAAAGAAGCACTACGCCTAGGAATCAACAATACGAAAACTTTGTTATAAATTATACCTTTTCTTTATCGGAATCGGGATTAACAAGAATGGTTGGTACAACAAATATCCATCTCGTTCGTATTTTGGATACCCGTATAACCATCGAAGACTGTTGAAGTGACTAATTCCCGGAAATTAAGGGGTGTTAAGAACAAAGAAATTGTTAGAGTTATCATTTTTATTTAGTACCAAGATACTTGATGTTAAGAAAAGATCTTTTACAGGAAGGTTGGTTAGAGATTTCTTGTAAAAACACTAGCCCCGTTCGGTTCATAATGAAATTATTTCAATCTTTTTTGATGATTCCATGTATTATTCTCATTATGCACATAAAAAGGGAGGAGCCGTATGAGATGAAAATCTCACGTACGGTTCTGGAACGGAGATTCTTTGAATCGAAGACGACCGCAACGGATGTCGGCTCAATCCGAAGGAAATTATGCGGAAGCTTTACAGAATTATTATGAAGCTATGCGACTAGAAATTGATCCCTATGATAGAAGTTATATACTCTATAACATAGGTCTTATCCACACAAGGAACGGAGAACATACGAAAGCTTTGGAATATTATTTTAGGGCACTAGAACGAAACCCGTTCTTACCACAAGCTTTAAATAATATGGCCGTGATCTGTCATTACGTGCGACTATCTCCACTATAGAAAGAAAAAAAGGAAAGAAAGAGCAAATCCGCTAATAAATACTAGAAAATAGGCTTTCTACATATCATATCTATCGTGTCCAAAACAACGATTTTATCAGCTGTAGCAAAGAAAAAGAAAGAAACTTCATAGAAGTCCAAATAGGAAGAAATAGGTATGCCTAGATCCTTTAGTCTATGGATAAAGAAAGGATCTAATTGATAGAAAGAATAAGCACCGTAAAGATCAATTAGTGAGGTTTTGGGCCGATACAATAAGAACTGCTTACTTATGTCACGATATGAGATAAAAGTTAGGAATCAACTTATGTAATAGAGTCGATCCCCTAAGGTATTGAGCAGCGGTGTAGAATCAGATCCCAAAGATAGTAAGTCTTTTCTTTCTTATGAAAGAAAGTCTTTTTCAAAGATTCTATAGAAATTTATATATGAAACCGAGATAGTTACCTTTTAGAAAATTCTAATGATAGTGAAAATGCCTATGCTTTATTCTTCTGAAGGTGGGAAAAAAGATAAAACTAAAACTGATTAAATTATTAATCAAAATTAAAGTTTGAAACTCATGCAATTAATCTCTTTTGGTTAACTCGAGAAAAAAAATGAGATAGATCTATGAGAAATCTCATTCAATTATTCAATTATATAATTATATATTATGGTAGATTAAAAAATGGGACACCAAAAGAATTGACTGCTGAGCCGTATGAGTAGGAAACTCTCAAGTACGGTTCTAAGGGAAGGAATTTAACTGCCTATTCCGACCGGGGAGAACAGGCCATTCGACAGGGAGATTCTGAAATTGCAGAGGCTTGGTTCGATCAAGCCGCTGAGTATTGGAAACAAGCTATAGCGCTTACTCCAGGTAATTATATTGAAGCACAGAATTGGTTGAAGATCACAAGGCGTTTCGAATAAGAGCGCTCTGTTTATTTCTTATTTTATTTAGTATTATTTAGAATTTTTATATTTTTCTATTTACTCTTTATAATAATCTTTATATTTATAATAAAATAAGAAATTCTATTTGT
>NW_028290556.1:30000-34601 GCF_965113065.1 Corylus avellana
TTCCTAGTCTTAATAACCGCCTGAACCCTGAATTGTCTTGTCTTATGACTCATCAATCAGATAGATGAATTTTTTGAAAGAACTGTTCAAAAAAAAGTGATTCCTTTTCTCGCTACCAGTTGATCCCCAGACATATTCCTCTCGTTCCATCAACTAATCTTATTCTTGAATCTCGTTTGTGAGATTGATAAAAAAAAATCTTTTTATGTATTCCTTCAAATTTATATGTGTATTAAACTACTATAGTATTATATATTTTATTACGTTATACTTTCATTTTTCATTTTTTTTTAATATTGTATTTAATTTAATAATAAAAATTGTCTTTTATTTAATATTTTTTAATTTTAATATTTAATAAAAAAAACTGTAAATGAAAGTATCTTTCTCGCATCCATTCTCCATCCCGGTTGTCGGAACAAAAATATCGCATGTATCGATATGGAAATATTTGGTACATGAATCGATGATCTGATAAATTATATAAATCTTATTTAGATATAAATTCAAAATATTTATATCTAAATTGATCATGTCTTGTGTTCGGGAATTAAAATAAAAAAAAAAGATATTTTAAATGGCTCGTATGTTGTGACTTGTAATAAAGCCTTTCTCTGTAGAAGAAAGAAATATCAATTTATTCCTATAAACCATCTATAAATAAGAATCTTTAATCAGTAATATCGACAAATTCTTACAGAGCCCAAAGAAATATGAAAATGAAATAAAAAAAAGATCCACTGACCGTTCCAATTTCATCTTTATCGAATTTGAATATCAGAATAGTGGATATAGTCATTATTCAATAGGTTAGGTCCACTTACTTTTTTTGTTGTTTTCTAATCTTTATTTTTCTAATCTTTAGAATGGATTTGATTGGAATAATGGAAAGGGATATTTAGCGATTCAAGGAGACGACTTTTCATTATTCTTTCATTTTGATTATTCATTATAATCATTTTCATTATACATTATTCATTATACATTATAATAATAATATAATAAATATTAAAATTAAAATGTTCCATTTTATAACTATAATTACTATACAATTATTCATTATAATGATAGCTTATTATCATTAATATTTATAATTTTTATAATTTAATGATAAGGTTTGTTACTTTTTTAGTATAAACATCAACAAGATCTCCATCCTTCCTCCAAAAAGAATACTATGGTATGGCTGGGGTTTTATGAAAAAAACCCAAAGCCCCTTATCGGATTTGAACCGATGACTTACGCCTTACCATGGCGTTACTCTACCACTGAGTTAAAAGGGCCCATTTTTTTTATTTAATTACTGAATAAGTCATTACCCACTATGAGTCTACTTATTCTAATATATATATGTACATACAGGAACGATAAATTCAATTTATCTAGTGAGTATAGGTAAAATAAAAAAATGGTTTATTAAGATTGGATTTTATAAATGCAATGAATTGTTTCAAAACCGACCCTAATTGAATTGACCCCCATCATAACGAA
Organism: Corylus avellana; assembly: GCF_965113065.1. Taxonomy (NCBI): domain Eukaryota; kingdom Viridiplantae; phylum Streptophyta; class Magnoliopsida; order Fagales; family Betulaceae; genus Corylus; species Corylus avellana. Next base: position 31,492 of record NW_028290556.1, read on the forward strand.
ATTAATTTGATTGATACATGGACTTACCAATTCAACATAGATATAAGATCTTTCGTAGAATCATTGATAAAAAGATTTATTTTACTTGTTCCCCGAACTTAATTCTTAGAGAAAAACAATTTTCAATAACTTGTTGATCCCTATCCTTCTTCCCATATTTTCAGATTTTTTTTTTAATTTCAGATTTTTTGAATTTCCTGGCTTAGTGTAAGATAGAAATATATCTATCTAATCTTAACAAAATGAATGAAAGCGGAAGAAATGAAGTTTCATTCCCCTTTCTGATCTGGCGGACCAATCACTCCCCAAAAGGTCCTATACCTCGTATTATTTCTATTCTACCGATTTAGTTTATTATTTTATTTATTTTTTTTAATATTAATAATTTTAATAATATCGATTTATAATTAATATCTATTTATTCTTATATTCATTTTCTTTATTTATTTTATTCTTTGATATAATTCTATTTCTAATTAATTAGAATTATAATAAAATTGAAAATGAAATAAATATATTTAATGAAAATTTAATGAAAATAATATTAAAAAAAAATTATATGATTAGAATGAATGATTCATGAATATAAATACGAATCAAAAGATTCTATGGAATCAGAAAAGAGGGAAAGATCTTTCAGATTTAATCATACCACATTATATTGACAATTTAAAAAAACTGTTCATACAATGAGCATAGTATGATGGCGGTCGGGCATACTTGCCCCCATCGTCTAGTGGTTCAGGACATCTCTCTTTCAAGGAGGCAGCGGGGATTCGAATTCCCCTGGGGGTAGGTGTACTACGAAAGGAAGTTGATCATGAATTATCAATAAGCCGGGAATTGATTCTTCCTGGGTCGATGCCCGAGCGGTTAATGGGGACGGACTGTAAATTCGTTGGCAATATGTCTACGCTGGTTCAAATCCAGCTCGGCCCAATAATTGGCCGATCCACCATGAAATGATAGAACCCCATTTGTTGTTCCCCAGAAATGCCTGATCGGAATACGGAAGAATAAAAAAACTAAAATTTTCTGATATATTTTACCGCCGTTCATTTGCTCTCTTTATTTTTTCTCACAAATTCTGATCTTGCTTGCTAATGATCTAGATTCATACTAGATTCATATAAAGATCTGGAAGTATAAGGAAAAGAATAAAATAAAGAATAAATAAAAAAACTCTTTTTTTTTCATTGAAAGCTTTATTTGATTATTAATCAATTTATAAAAAACGAAAGGATTATTAACAATCCGTGAGGCGCTCTCACTAAAGTGCATATCCGTGTGTATATCAAATATATTACTCGCGTTTCTGTTACAATACGACTATTCTAATCTAAAATCTAAATAAAATAGAAATAAAATAGAAATAAAATAGAAAGGGTTTGAATTAAATCATAAGAATATGTATGATGTACACTTGATTTCCTTGGGATTGTAGTTCAATTGGTCAGAGCACCGCCCTGTCAAGGCGGAAGCTGCGGGTTCGAGCCCCGTCAGTCCCGACAGATCCAAATCCAATAAAAAAAATACATCAATTCATCTCTGCGTTTGCTGTGAAAAGGAGAACAAAAGAAATAGCAGAATTTCATTCACAAGAGGATACCCTCCTATTTTATTTATTTATTAGTTTCACATTTCTCATCAAATAAATATGGGAATTACCATTTATTCAACTAGTACCAATTGATAGGAGAAAGACATATGTAGATTAGTACAATGATTGGTAAAATTATATTCAGGATTCCAAGAAATACCGTACGGAGTCTGGCTTTTTCGATTATTCCCGATCTGTGTAATAGAGTACTATATGTTTACAGGGGGCTATACAGAAATGGAATTTGTACGATACAAAAAAGATTAACTTAACATAGTAACTTTGATATAATACTTTTAAGATTAAAAGTATATCCCTTTAGGGCTCCGATTTTGTGTAACCTCAATTAATAATTGAAATTATTAATGTGAATTTGAACCAATTTATCTCATTCAAATTTCACACTGAATTTTTGATATATGCATCCCAAAATTAATCCAAGGAAATGGGATATTAATAAAATAAAGCTCAAAGAAGATCCTATCTCTCTTTGTGAGGGAATGAATAATCTTTTTTAAGTTTAAGGGTCTTGCCGAAGAAAGAACAAACTTTTTAATGAATTTGATGGAATACTCGATTTTTTTATACCCGGACTCTCCTTATTTATACTACTTCTTTGTTTTCCAAGAAGATTAGATCATAAAAAGGGGGTTTAGAACTAAACTTCTTCCTTTTTACATTTCGCTTCTATTGGTTATTTTATTGGGGTTTTTTATAACCAATGTAAGTAAGTGTAAAGGCGGTCATATGATATTTCATCAGATGATTCCACAAGGAGGGACGTAGGTTATAGAAAAGAAAGAATGGAAAGGAAAAGAATGATAAAGAAAGTAAAGGAATTATTTATCGGATCAGGAATCAAAATTTGAATTCGGTATGGATAAAAGATCTTCCTATGTTATACTATTTAATTCTCGACGATGAATCAATTTGATAGCTCAGATATTGTTATTCATGATATTGCTCCGATTCGATATCGTCGAGATGTAATTCATCCCATTGAATATTGAATTTACAGGCGAAAGATTTATCAGCTCTATGGGATTAAATCCCGAGTTATTGCGAATTAATTAAAAATGAAACGATGAGATTATGGAAGTAAATATTCTCGCATTTATTGCTACTGCACTGTTCATTCTAGTTCCTACTGCTTTTTTACTTATAATATATGTAAAAACAGTCAGTCAAAATGATTAATTTGAATTAAACTTGACTGTTTAGTTTTTATCTTTTTATCAATGATTGAAAAGAAAAAAGAAAATGAAAAGTATTAAGATTTCGTGTCTTAAATGAAATAAGCGGACGAGAATCATCAGTATTTTATGAGATTCGATAGTATGGTAGAAAGAAATAGATGAATCTTTCTACCATACTTATTATTGTTATTGTAGTATATAAAGTCGTACTGTATAAAGATAGAGGTTTAATATAGATCAATCTGCAATATGTATCTTCATAGATATCAATTACATATATGTAATGTATTTACATAATGTACCAATTCTATTTC
>NW_028290557.1:0-2500 GCF_965113065.1 Corylus avellana
AAAACTGTTCATACAATGAGCATAGTATGATGGCGGTCGGGCATACTTGCCCCCATCGTCTAGTGGTTCAGGACATCTCTCTTTCAAGGAGGCAGCGGGGATTCGAATTCCCCTGGGGGTAGGTGTACTACGAAAGGAAGTTGATCATGAATTATCAATAAGCCGGGAATTGATTCTTCCTGGGTCGATGCCCGAGCGGTTAATGGGGACGGACTGTAAATTCGTTGGCAATATGTCTACGCTGGTTCAAATCCAGCTCGGCCCAATAATTGGCCGATCCACCATGAAATGATAGAACCCCATTTGTTGTTCCCCAGAAATGCCTGATCGGAATACGGAAGAATAAAAAAACTAAAATTTTCTGATATATTTTACCGCCGTTCATTTGCTCTCTTTATTTTTTCTCACAAATTCTGATCTTGCTTGCTAATGATCTAGATTCATACTAGATTCATATAAAGATCTGGAAGTATAAGGAAAAGAATAAAATAAAGAATAAATAAAAAAACTCTTTTTTTTTCATTGAAAGCTTTATTTGATTATTAATCAATTTATAAAAAACGAAAGGATTATTAACAATCCGTGAGGCGCTCTCACTAAAGTGCATATCCGTGTGTATATCAAATATATTACTCGCGTTTCTGTTACAATACGACTATTCTAATCTAAAATCTAAATAAAATAGAAATAAAATAGAAATAAAATAGAAAGGGTTTGAATTAAATCATAAGAATATGTATGATGTACACTTGATTTCCTTGGGATTGTAGTTCAATTGGTCAGAGCACCGCCCTGTCAAGGCGGAAGCTGCGGGTTCGAGCCCCGTCAGTCCCGACAGATCCAAATCCAATAAAAAAAATACATCAATTCATCTCTGCGTTTGCTGTGAAAAGGAGAACAAAAGAAATAGCAGAATTTCATTCACAAGAGGATACCCTCCTATTTTATTTATTTATTAGTTTCACATTTCTCATCAAATAAATATGGGAATTACCATTTATTCAACTAGTACCAATTGATAGGAGAAAGACATATGTAGATTAGTACAATGATTGGTAAAATTATATTCAGGATTCCAAGAAATACCGTACGGAGTCTGGCTTTTTCGATTATTCCCGATCTGTGTAATAGAGTACTATATGTTTACAGGGGGCTATACAGAAATGGAATTTGTACGATACAAAAAAGATTAACTTAACATAGTAACTTTGATATAATACTTTTAAGATTAAAAGTATATCCCTTTAGGGCTCCGATTTTGTGTAACCTCAATTAATAATTGAAATTATTAATGTGAATTTGAACCAATTTATCTCATTCAAATTTCACACTGAATTTTTGATATATGCATCCCAAAATTAATCCAAGGAAATGGGATATTAATAAAATAAAGCTCAAAGAAGATCCTATCTCTCTTTGTGAGGGAATGAATAATCTTTTTTAAGTTTAAGGGTCTTGCCGAAGAAAGAACAAACTTTTTAATGAATTTGATGGAATACTCGATTTTTTTATACCCGGACTCTCCTTATTTATACTACTTCTTTGTTTTCCAAGAAGATTAGATCATAAAAAGGGGGTTTAGAACTAAACTTCTTCCTTTTTACATTTCGCTTCTATTGGTTATTTTATTGGGGTTTTTTATAACCAATGTAAGTAAGTGTAAAGGCGGTCATATGATATTTCATCAGATGATTCCCACAAGGAGGGACGTAGGTTATAGAAAAGAAAGAATGGAAAGGAAAAGAATGATAAAGAAAGTAAAGGAATTATTTATCGGATCAGGAATCAAAATTTGAATTCGGTATGGATAAAAGATCTTCCTATGTTATACTATTTAATTCTCGACGATGAATCAATTTGATAGCTCAGATATTGTTATTCATGATATTGCTCCGATTCGATATCGTCGAGATGTAATTCATCCCATTGAATATTGAATTTACAGGCGAAAGATTTATCAGCTCTATGGGATTAAATCCCGAGTTATTGCGAATTAATTAAAAATGAAACGATGAGATTATGGAAGTAAATATTCTCGCATTTATTGCTACTGCACTGTTCATTCTAGTTCCTACTGCTTTTTTACTTATAATATATGTAAAAACAGTCAGTCAAAATGATTAATTTGAATTAAACTTGACTGTTTAGTTTTTATCTTTTTATCAATGATTGAAAAGAAAAAAGAAAATGAAAAGTATTAAGATTTCGTGTCTTAAATGAAATAAGCGGACGAGAATCATCAGTATTTTATGAGATTCGATAGTATGGTAGAAAGAAATAGATGAATCTTTCTACCATACTTATTATTGTTATTGTAGTATATAAAGTCGTACTGTATAAAGATAGAGGTTTAATATAGATCAATCTGCAATATGTATCTTCATAGATATCAATTACATATATGTAATGTATTTACATAATGTACCAATTCTATTTCTTTGCTTCATCTATTTAATTTGTGTTGATTCCAATCATCAATCTGAAAAAATCGAAGGGCAAT
>NW_028290557.1:15000-30000 GCF_965113065.1 Corylus avellana
TTATTTGGCCACTCTGGGAGCAACTGTTCATGGCCATTATGGAGAAATCCTTTACGAAGGAGATACGTTAGTTACATTTATATATGAAAAATCGAGATCTGGAGATATAACGCAAGGGCTTCCAAAAGTGGAACAAGTGTTAGAAGTTCGTTCGATTGATTCAATATCGATGAACCTAGAAAAGAGGATTGAGGGTTGGAACGAGCGTATAGCAAAAATTCTTGGAATTCCTTGGGGATTCTTGATTGGCACTGAGCTAACTATAGTGCAAAGTCGTATCTCTTTGGTTAATAAGATTCAAAAAGTTTATCGATCTCAGGGAGTGCAGATTCATAATCGACATATAGAGATTATTGTGCGTCAAATAACATCAAAAGTGTTGGTTTCAGAAGATAGAATGTCTAATGTTTTTTCACCCGGAGAACTAATTGAATTGTTGCGGGCGGAACGAACAGGGCGCGCTTTGGAAGAAGCGATCTGTTATCGAGCCATCTTATTGGGAATAACGAAAGCATCTCTAAATACCCAAAGTTTCATATCAGAAGCAAGTTTTCAAGAAACTGCTCGAGTTTTAGCAAAAGCCGCTCTCCGGGGTCGTATCGATTGGTTGAAAGGTCTGAAAGAGAACGTTGTTCTGGGGGGGATGATACCCGTTGGTACTGGATTCAAAGGATTAGTGCAACGTTCAAGGCAACCTAACAACATTCCTTTGGAAACCAAAAAGAATGATTTATTCGGGGTGGAAATGAGAGATATGTTGTTCCACCACAGAGAATTATTTTATTTTTTCATTTCAAAGAATTTACACGATACACCCAAACAATTATTGCGAGGATTTAATGATTCCTAAGAGCAGATTTTAACTATTTGCGGTCATTTTTTTTTTTATTTGGTAATAATAAATAATAGTAATTTAGAATAGAAAGAAATTAATGGCGTGAATCATGTATCAACGACTAATATCCGTTAGAGGTAGAAAAGAAGGTTCCATCGGAACAATTATTTATTTCTATTTCAGGGTACCTCCTCTTAAAACAAAAAAAAAAAAGAGACGAAGTGTGGGGAGAGAAATGACAAGAAGATATTGGAACATAAATTTGGAAGAGATGATGGAAGCAGGAGTTCATTTTGGTCATGGTACTAGTAAATGGAATCCTAGAATGGCACCTTATATCTCCTCAAAGCGTAAAGGTATTCATATTATAAATCTTATTAGAACCGCTCGTTTTTTATCAGAAGCTTGTGATTTAGTTTTTGATGCAGCAAGTAGGGGAAAACAATTCTTAATTGTTGGTACCAAAAAGAAAGCAGCTGATTCAGTAGCACGGGCTGCAATAAGGGCTCGTTGTCATTATGTTAATAAAAAATGGCTCGGTGGTATGTTAACGAATTGGTATACTACGGAAACGATACTTCATAAGTTCAGGGACTTGAGAATGGAACAAAAGATGGGGAGACTCAACCGTCTTCCGAAACGAGATTCGGCTATGTTGAAGAGACAATTATCTCACTTGCAAACATATCTGGGCGGGATTAAATATATGACGGGATTACCCGATATTGTAATAATCGTTGATCAGCAAGAAGAATATACGGCTCTTCGGGAATGTATCATTTTGGGAATTCCAACGATTTGTTTAATCGATACAAATTGTGACCCCGATCTTGCAGATATTTCGATTCCAGCAAATGATGACGCTATAGCTTCAATCCGATTAATTCTTAACAAATTAGTATTTGCAATTTGTGAGGGTCGTTCTAGCTATACGAAATACGTGATTAATAATAAGATATAAGATAAATAAATTATTTGGGGAACTCCATAGATTTATGAAATCGGTTACCATTCCTTAATCGCACAAAAGAGATACAAGTCATAGGGGTATTATGTGATTAGTTAATATACAAAATATATAATTCAAGTAGGCAAGTCGAAAAATAGATGGTTGAATCAAAATAATTCTTTTTAAAGTTCTATTTCCTTCAGAGGGCAATATGAATGTTCTATTATGTTCTATCAACACACTACTAAAAGGGCTATACGATATATCTGGTGTGGAAGTTGGCCAACATTTCTATTGGCAAATAGGAGGTTTTCAAGTCCATGCCCAAGTACTTATTACTTCTTGGGTTGTAATTGCTATCTTATTAGGTTCAGCCATTATAGCTGTTCGTAATCCACAAACGATTCCTACTGACATTCAGAATTTCTTCGAATATGTCCTTGAATTCATTCGAGACGTGAGCAAAACTCAGATTGGAGAAGAATATGGCCCATGGGTTTCCTTTATTGGAACTTTGTTTCTATTTATTTTTGTTTCGAATTGGTCAGGTGCTCTTTTACCTTGGAAAATCATACAGTTACCTCATGGGGAATTAGCCGCACCTACAAATGATATAAATACTACCGTTGCTTTAGCTTTACTCACGTCATTAGCATATTTCTATGCGGGTCTTACCAAAAAAGGATTAGGTTATTTCGGTAAATACATTCAACCAACTCCAATCCTTTTACCCATTAATATCTTAGAAGATTTCACAAAACCCCTATCACTTAGTTTTCGACTTTTCGGAAATATATTAGCTGATGAATTGGTAGTTGTTGTTCTTGTTTCTTTAGTACCTTTAGTGGTTCCTATACCTGTCATGTTACTTGGATTATTTACAAGCGGTATTCAAGCTCTTATTTTTGCAACTTTAGCTGCGGCTTATATAGGCGAATCTATGGAGGGTCATCATTGACTTGTTTTCGAAATAGGCTTTTTTAGCTTAAGACTTACGCAATATATGCGCGTATCACGATAATCCGCTTAGGGAACATAACATATTATATATAAATATATATAATCTATTTATAAATATATATAATCTATTTATATATAATAAATATATAACTAAGATATATACTCTCTAGAGAGTAATAGTAAAAAAAGCTTAATATCTTAGAGATATTAGGGAGTTGCAACAAACAGGGAAGTAAAAAAAAGGAAAGAGATCTAAAAGATCTTTTTCCTAAAATTCAAGTTCGGTCCATTTATACCCCCTCCAATGAATATTCTCTTTCTATTGTTTTGTTGATTTAATTCGAATATTCAATATTATTAGCTATTAGTAATCATAATCTGAATAATAATTTTGACGGGATTACTTATAGTATTACTACAATGTGCTATAAAAAAAAGATGTTATTGTTATATAGAATGATGCCCATTCAAGTTGATTTCATCCAATTCAACGATTGACCAAAAGAGAATTTTAATAAATAATAAATTACATTAACTTATATCAATCAAATACTGATATTTCGACGCAATGATTCGATCTAACGAATTTGTACATGTAGATTGATTGTACCCATGTGGTCGAATAATAAAAGAAAAAATAAAGATTTACAAAAAACAAAAGTGAAATTGAAAAAAAAAATATATAGATTGGTTAGGGGAGGAGAAGCCGAACTAGATGTATGTAATCTAATTGCTATAAGACAACTCTTGTGAATGTTTCGAAGAATAATTCTAGAATCCGATTGAATGTAAGATATGAATAGTTGATTTACGTTATGGAAGAAACACATGTATATGTGATATTAGATATTAATTAGATATATCTTTAGTTCATATATAACTAATAAATATCTAATACTGTGAATTTAGATAAAGTGAATATTGAATGAATAAAGAGATTAAATCAAGGAAAAAAACGAAAAATTCAAAGAGAATGGTTTGGAAAAAAGAAAGAAATGGAAGAACAAAAGTCATATGGATTCACAAAAATTATGTGAATTTAAACTAAAAAAAAAGAAATATCGAAGTAGTTCTGATGATTCAATAATATTATTACTTCAATTCAGAGTTCTTAGTTCCTTCGACTGTATAGATCTTAGCGATGGAATAATTAAGTCATAATTTCTTGGTTTATTGTATCATTAACTATTTACTTATTTTGTTATGAGGAATTTATCATGAATCCACTGATTTCTGCCGCTTCCGTTATTGCTGCCGGGTTGGCTGTCGGTCTTGCTTCTATTGGACCTGGGGTTGGTCAAGGTACTGCTGCGGGCCAAGCTGTAGAAGGGATCGCGAGACAGCCCGAGGCGGAGGGAAAAATACGAGGTACTTTATTGCTTAGTCTGGCTTTTATGGAAGCTTTAACAATTTATGGACTAGTTGTAGCCTTAGCGCTTTTATTTGCGAATCCCTTTGTTTAATCCTATAACAAAACAATACGTATTTTTTCTTAGTTTATTTCTTTGGACTTACTGCTCTCGCTTTTTCGAATTATATTAAGATTTCACTCCTACAATTATTTATTTGTTGGGACAATAACCCATGGGAAGTGGGAAGGACTGATTGGAGGATGAGGAGTTAGCATACCGACTCGCCTTCTTCCTTCCCCTTCTTATTCCAATGGGAAATCTTTTGTAGGAAGTGTTACAACAAACGAGATACTTCGGAATTGACATAAGGCCTGGTACCTAATTCTAATAAAGATAAGTATCATTTTTTTTTTCAATTGGAAATTTCCAATTGAAAAAATCCATTGATTTATAAATCAATATATTTAATATATTTTTATATTTTGAACTCTAGTTTCATTTTCTTTCTAAAAAGAGTTAAAATAAAATATAAAATAGGAAATTGCAAAAGAAAATAAAGATATAAAGAAAGATATATAAAAAAGAAAAATAAAGAGATAATTAGTCTATCTATATAGAAATAGAAGAGGAGATCTTATGAAAAATGTAACCGATTCTTTCCTTTCCTTGGGTTACTGGTCATCCGCCGGGAGTTTCGGGTTTAATACCGATATTTTAGCAACAAATCTAATAAATCTAAGTGTAGTGTTCGGTGTATTGATCTTTTTTGGAAAGGGAGTGTGTGCGAGTTGTTTATTTCAAGAATAGGCTGGATCCAACCAACTGCACTTTTTTTTCGTTATAACTGGAAAGGTGCATGATCGCGCGAATTACTTTTGAATAAATTAATAAATCATATTTCAGAACCATAGCATTTCGCGATTCATTGGTAAATCTACTTTGATTCTCTATCAACCAATAATAATAATGTGGAACAATTAACATGGTTAAAACTAAACCGTTTGAAGTCCACACTCAGCAAGGTACTCTTTCTACTACTAGGTTAATATTTTAATGTTAATATGAAAATGGTTTCAAAATGAATAGTTAGAAAGTTTTTTCGATATAGAACACTCATGTCGATAAAATGATTTGAACCCTTTATCTTTAATTTTTATTTTTGCAATTTGGAAAAAATTATGAGTATTTCAACCCCTCCTTTTTATCCAATGCTGAATCAACGACCTACGTATAAATTAAGAAGAATTCTTTGGATTTGAAAAAAAAAAGAAACAACGTTGCTGACAATTATTTGTTTGGTCAGAAGAGTCCTCCGAATATTCTGGTCTTGGATTAGTGATCAGTTTTGAGATCTTTTTTGAATATGAATAGAGAAGGGAGGATAGGCTCATTATATTCAAAAAAAAAATATGGGAATTTCTCATAAATAATTGAAGTAATTGGGCGCGAGAGCCAAATGAATCGAAAGATTCATGTTTGGTTCGGGAAGGGATCGTGGAAGTTTTGAAATAAATGGAAAGATAATCTACTTTCATTAAATGATTTATTAGATAATCGAAAACAGAGGATCTTGAAGACTATTCAAAATTCAGAAGAACTGCGCGGGGGGGCCGTTGAACAACTGGAAAAAGCCCGGGCACGTTTAAGGAAAGTGGAAATGGAAGCCGAGCAGTTTCGAGTGAATGGATACTCTGATATAGAACGAGAAAAATTGAATTTGATTAATTCAACTTATAAAACTTTGGAACAATTAGAAATTTACAAAAATGAAACCATTCATTTTGAACAACAAAGAGCGATTAATCAAGTCCGACAACGGGTTTTCCAACAAGCCTTACAAGGAGCTCTAGGAACTTTGAATAGTTCTTTGAACAACGAGTTACATTTACGTACCATTAATGCTAATATTGGCATGTTTGGGACGCTGAAAGAAATAACCGATTAGTCCTTCTACTGTAGGCATTATTTTTTTTTGAAAAAAAAAATAATTAAATATTAAATTAAGAAATACTCATGGTAACCATTCGGGCAGATGAAATTAGTAATATTATTCGTGAACGTATTGAGCAATATAATAGAGAAGTAAAGGTTGTAAATACCGGTACCGTACTTCAAGTAGGCGACGGCATTGCCCGTATTTATGGTCTTGATGAAGTAATGGCGGGTGAATTAGTAGAATTTGAAGAGGGTACAATAGGTATTGCTCTAAATTTGGAATCAAACAATGTTGGTGTTGTATTAATGGGTGACGGTTTGATGATACAAGAAAGAAGTTCTGTAAAAGCAACAGGAAAAATTGCTCAGATACCAGTAAGTGAGGCTTATTTAGGTCGTGTTATAAATGCCCTAGCTAAACCTATTGACGGTCGAGGGGAAATTTCAGCTTCTGAATCTCGGTTAATTGAATCTCCCGCTCCTGGTATTATTTCTAGACGTTCCGTATATGAGCCTCTTCAAACAGGACTTATTGCTATTGATTCGATGATCCCTATAGGACGTGGTCAGCGAGAATTAATTATTGGAGACAGACAGACCGGTAAAACAGCAGTAGCCACAGATACGATTCTCAATCAACAAGGGCAAAATGTAATATGTGTTTATGTTGCTATTGGTCAAAAAGCATCTTCTGTGGCTCAGGTAGTAACTACTTTACAAGAAAGGGGAGCAATGGAATACACGATTGTGGTAGCTGAAACGGCGGATTCTCCGGCTACATTACAATACCTCGCTCCTTATACAGGAGCCGCTCTGGCTGAATATTTTATGTACCGTGAACAACACACTTTAATCATTTATGATGATCCGTCCAAACAAGCACAGGCTTATCGCCAAATGTCTCTTCTATTACGAAGACCACCGGGTCGCGAAGCTTATCCAGGGGATGTTTTTTATTTGCATTCACGACTTTTGGAAAGAGCCGCTAAATCAAGTTCTCATTTAGGTGAAGGAAGTATGACTGCTTTACCAATAGTTGAGACCCAATCGGGAGATGTTTCGGCTTATATTCCTACTAATGTAATTTCGATTACAGATGGACAAATATTCTTATCTGCCGATCTATTCAATGCTGGAATCAGACCTGCTATTAACGTGGGTATTTCCGTCTCCAGAGTAGGATCCGCAGCTCAAATTAAAGCCATGAAACAAGTAGCCGGCAAATTAAAATTGGAATTGGCGCAATTCGCAGAATTAGAAGCCTTTGCACAATTCGCTTCTGATCTCGATAAAGCTACTCAGAATCAATTGGCAAGAGGTCAACGATTACGCGAGTTGCTCAAACAATCTCAAGCAGATCCTCTCACGGTGGAAGAACAGATAATGACTATTTATACTGGAACGAATGGTTATCTTGATTCATTAGAAATTGGACAGGTAAAGAAATTTCTCGGTGAGTTACGTACTTACTTAAAAACGAATAAACCTCAGTTCCAAGAAATTATATCTTCCACCAAGACATTCACTGAGGAAGCAGAAGCCCTTTTGAAAGAAGCTATTCAAGAACAAATGGAACGCTTTCTACTTCAGGAACAAGTATAATTTCTACTTCAGGAACAAGTATGTATAAAAAAATTCTTTTAGATAACTTTCTAATTTTTTCTTTTTTATTATAGTTTATATTATGAAATTATTAATATATTTCATATTCTATAATATAATAGATTTCATATTAAGATAAAATAAATTATAACTATAAAAAGAAGTTATAACTATAATATTATAATATATAGTTAAGTATAAGCGTCTCTTATTCAAATCATTCAAAATACCTAGTAGAAAGAAATATAACAAAATATATGGAAATAAATTGCGTCCAATAGGATTTGAACCTATACTAAAGGTTTAGAAGACCTCTGTCCTATCCATTAGACAATGGACGCTTTTTTTTTTTCTTAGTTTAATTGTCACATCTTTTTTTCTGAAAAAAAGAATATGTGAGAGAATTCCAAAAATTGCACATTCAATTCAACGATTCGGTATATTAATTACATTAAATTAGATTAATTACATTAATCTGATTAATTATATTATTTTTATATTATTTAATATATTAATATAATTAATGTTAATTTTAATATATAATAAATATAAATGAATAAATTATTCTAGATATAATATCTATAATATATATATATTAAATCTAGAATAATAAATATAGAGATATAAGCGGGTAGCGGGAATCGAACCCGCATCGTTAGCTTGGAAGGCTAGGGGTTATAGTCGACGTTGATTCATCATTTTTAACGTCTCTAATTCAAAACCGAACGTGAAACTTTGGTTTCATTCGGCTCCTTTATGGAAGATGGATAAATTCCACAGATGTCAGATGTAAACGAAATAAAAAAAAAATGAAAAAAGAATTTCGGCCCATAACATCTATGTCAGCTTTTCCGTTTGAATGCATTCAAAACAACCCGCTTTCTAGATGATCCCTATAGAAGAGGGGGATTCTAACAATCTTTCTAGTTACTTCGTTCTCTATTTCTATTTGAAAGAATCCTTAGGAAAAGGATTTTGTTTCCACCGAGCTAAAACAATATGTCGATGTCTCTAGTAAACCAAAGTCATTGTTTAATAGCTATTTTGCTTCAATCTCTCTTATACATACAAATCATAAAATTGAAGATTTAGTTACGATTAGAAATACTCCCTTCTCTCTTTATCCATGGATACTTTACTCATACTCATTCAATTGGAAGTATTGATCCAATTTAAAAACAAATTATGTTTCGTAATTTCATAATCCAATTTTTTTTTTAATTTCTAATTGAATCTTTTGGATATAAATCACGAGAATGTCCATTCTTCCTCGAATCTTTCATTGATAGGTAAAGGATTAAATCCTTTTAAGAAATAAAGTTTTTGATCGGAATAGTAATCAAACATTCCGAAGGGACCCCTTAACTATTACGGGATTAATAGAACGAATCACACTTTTACCACTAAACTATACCCGCTACAATGTGATTATTGTATATAAATGTATCCTTTGTCGAACAAAAAAATTAGCCATAATAATTAAGAAGATAGGATCAGAAAAGAATCATGAAAATTAGAGCGTTGACGTGCTTTGTTCAAGGAGCCCGATTAAATTAGGGAAAGAGGAGTCATTTAAATAACTAAATAACACCTTTTTTTGATGGGGGTGCTTTGACATTGACGGATACGGTTCGATAATGTACGCCAAAACATAAAATTCTGCAAGAATATATGGTTCCATTCTTTCTTTTTTTTATTCCAGTAAAGTAAATGGAATAAAAAAAAGAAAGATCAAATAATTAAGAAATGGCACTTTGATTCTATTCTGTATCATAGGAATCGAAATAGTCTTTATTATGATTGTTGTTGTTTCAATAACAAGTATCCTTTTTTCAAATCAAATAAATCATTTTTTCTATGATTCATTGGAACAAAAAAGGCCCAGCGAGGTACTGACCAGGCCGGGCTGTGGAATTAAAAAAAGCTCTTGGAGACGAAATCAAAGAGGTACTTTTATTATATATTAAATTATATAGTAGTAATATATAATTTATTACTTATAATATATATTATTACTATTATTACTTATAATATATATATATATAATTATAGAATTATAATTTATATTCATTGGAATAGTGGATTGGAGATATCTCTTTCGAGCCCTTACTTTATCTCAATGGAATTACTTTTAGTTTCTATATTTTTTAATATTTTTTATATTTTATATGTCTAGATACTATATAATTATATATAATAAAAAGAATATAAAAAATAAAAATAAGAGGTATGGTATAAAAGAAAGAAAGACTCTTTTTTCAAACCTTACTTTTTGTGTAATGTAACATAGTAATTATCCTTTTTCGATTGGGGGAGATGGCTGAGTGGACTAAAGCGTCGGATTGCTAATCCGTTGTACGGGTTTTTCGTACCGAGGGTTCGAATCCCTCTCTTTCCGCTTTTGTCAATGACGTGGTATTTTTTATTTATCTTTCAATTTCGACGAGTCTTTTTTTTTTTTTATTTTTTTATTTAATAGTTAAAGATGTGGAATAAATAAAATCCTAAGAACATTTAAAAATCGAGCAAGGAAAACAAAAACTTTATTTTTTATTCTTCACGTCCAGGATTACGTCCTGGATCATTAGATAGGAATCCGAAGATAAAGAGAGAAACAAAGAATATCACTACTGTGTAAACAAATAGTTTGAGAGTAAGCATTACACAATCTCCAAGATCATTTTTTTGGAAAAAAAGAGAATAGATTCTCCATTTTTATACCACATATACCGCATTTTGACACCAAAAATGGTTTTTATAAAGCTAGAAATAGAAGAAATAGAAAGGAATTTTCATAAATTCATTTGTAATGTAATATGAGTCAAGTCTTTCATTAACAAAATTTTTTGCATACCCACAATATCTAATTGTGGGGGACTCTAATAGGTTCTTTCAATGTAAAAAAAGGGTCCGAATTAGTAAATGGGGTGATCTCCAGACTTATCGTGGCGATACAAGAATTTCAATATTTGAATTGAAGCTTTATACTATAAGACTTATCCGATCTTATCAATTGTTAGAATCTTTTTTTTATAATAAATCATGAATTTTTCTAGGACAGTATTCAAAATCTCATCGAAAACTTACAGCAGCTTGCCAAACAAAAGCTAAGAGAAAAAATAGCACAGGTATTACTGGCATAAAATCTACGATTGGATTCAAAAAAGCGTAGGCTTCGGGCAATTTGGCGAAGAAAAAACTATTTGAAGAAAGAGTAGAATTAAACCAGATACAGATCAAACTAAAGATATTAAGCATAACAAACGTTTTGTTTTTTTGTTTTGTTCTTGAAGATAATTGTATTTATTTTGATTGAGTTATTAATATGAGTTATTGTTATTAATAATATAAAATTAATAATTTAATAATATAATGTTATTTTTTTTTTTTAAGTTTAAGTTATATAAAAAAAATGAGTAAAAATTAAAAAATAAAAATAAGGTAGACCAAAAAACTTTTCTTTGATTTGAACTAACTCAACCAAAAATACTTCAATTCTCAAATTAAAAGAGAATAGAAGAAATCATACTTTCATACAATATCTTAATTGAATTATATGTAATGATCAATAAATTTCGTTTAATTCTATATCTAAATGTATCAAAATCCTAGTAACAATCTATTCTATAGATATTTAGACTATAATTGACGAACAACTAATAAGAATATTAGTGTTTATTAATGTCGAATAGAAATATAAAATGGGGCGTGGCCAAGTGGTAAGGCAACGGGTTTTGGTCCCGGTATTCGGAGGTTCGAATCCTTCCGTCCCAGAGCATACTTATTATATATATCATATCAGATTATATATGTCGTATCATAATACCGATTTTATATCAGAATAAAAGATTGTCTTTTTTTTTTTTTATTAAGAGTATAATAATATTGGATAGAATATGATTCTTTTTTCTTATAATGATTAATTCTTATCTGAATTATATCTTTTTCGCAAATTTAATCGTGTTCAAATAACACCAAATAACACACAGATGTAATTGAATCTATTTGTATCCAAGTAAGATGGGAACATAGATCAAAAGAAAAGAGTTTTTATTATAATATAAAAAAAAAGATCCGGGGACGGGCTTTTCATTCTATGTCCATACCTTTCATATTTAAATTAGTTACTCATAAAAATAAAAAAAAAAGCCTTACTTCTTATATCCATTGGAATTTTCAATGATGCATTCTAAATATAAATGCGAAAGCCTCTCTTTCTTTTTTCCCTATACTTTAACTTTAAATGGTGGTGCAGTCTGATTATTAATTTTCTGTGGATTTATAAATTATAAACGCGGGTGTTCGTTTGATATTGGGGTACTAATTAACTTCAATCAATAATCAATAATCAATAGGATTAACTGGTTTAAAGTAAAAAAAAAAATAGGAGCAATGACTTAATCTGGACTTGTTTTAACTTGCATTTATACAAAATAGTCTAGCACTCCCTAAACTACATATAATATAGGATTCTTTTTTGATTTATGATTCATCATCTTCATAGAATTGACGGAGTAGATAGGAGTTAATCGTCAACGAAAAATACCAATTTCAATGTCTGCGTCTGTCCGAGTATCATTAAAAAACAATCAAGTTACATACGTAACATATGTATTTTCTTTGAACCTCGTTTTTAAGTATTTTGTGGTTTCTCTAATTCTAATGAATAATTGTAAATCTATGTAACAATTGAGACAAAATCTATTATCTTATTCACTTTACCTTATTACATTACCTTAGGTAAAAATTGCAGAAAGATTATTGAATTTTTCAGGTCAAATAAACTACGCAGAAAATGAGGAAATGCTTATATGTATGTCTTGTTATCGTTCTATTTCATTGAAAACTTTATTTTATTTCAATAATTACTTTCAGAAACATTTGTTTAGTCTATATGATAGATATGGGGATCTCCTAGTTCTTTTCTTTCGATTATGATTTATCAAAAATAATAACAACCCCAATCCTTCCTTACATCAGTCTTTATTCCCCACCCCATTAAATTAATAAATTAAAAAAGAAAAAAATAGATATATTATATGGGGTAAATTGAATTCTTGTTGAGACTTCTTCAGAAACTACCCATTCATAAAAGTATAGATTACTATGTACCGACCGAACCAATGATTATTCATGATTCCATAATTGAATCAATTACATACTGGTTACAGCAACCTACTAGAGAAATGTTATGGTAAAACTTCGTTTAAAACGATGTGGTAGAAAGCAACGTGCGACTTGAAGGATATGGTCGGTTGTGGATTCTTACATCCACCATTTTTTTATATTAATTATATAGGAATGAGGGTGCTCTTGGCTCGACATCGTTTGTTCTGTTCCACTGGAAAAACCTCATTTTTTGAGGGTTGCGATGTAAATAGTACATGATCATGATGGAGCTCGAGTAAAAAGTATTGATTCATTTTTTAGGGACATGGATCTAGGGTTAGTGTTAATTAATAAGTTGAAACAACTTCGTAAGTATATTTTCGATATAGAAATCGAAAGGATCCAATTCTAACAAGTTTCAAATTCATAACGAAAATTTATTGGAATTGGTAAAACTCTTTCGATCAAAAGTGTATCACATGGGAATCAACCATTTGTATGATTCTTTGATAGAAAGAAATTGCAAAAATGGTATGTTGCTGCCATTTTTTTAAATGATTAAAGATCACCGAAGTAATGTCTAAACCCAACGATTCAAGGCAACGATAAAGAATCCTGGAACAAGTAAATACCGTTTTCAGTTGTCTCAAAAAATAGATCATAATGAAGAATCAAAATAAATTCTAAAGGAGACAGACAAAAAATGCGTGGTTAGAGACCGCTCAATAAAGGAAATGCCTAAAGGTTTTCCTTTGGATTATTTGAGAGTTATCCAACTTGAGTTAGGAGGATGTGAATACGAATGATTTTTTTCTTTTTCGGGCAAGAATAAGAAAAAGTACTTAAATCATAGTTTAATTGATTTGATGATTTGATGGATCTATTTGACATTAATTATAAATTCTATATATAGACATAATTTCTAATTTTCTTGAGCCGTACGAGGAGAAAACTTCTTATACGTTTCTAGGGGGGGGGGTATTATTCATCTACATCTATCCCAATGGGCGGTTTATCGAATCGTTGCAATTGATGTTCGATCCAGAAGAGAAGGAAGAGATCTTCGGAAAGTGGGTTTTTATGATCCGATAAAGAATCAAACTTATTTAAATGTTCCTGCTATTCTATATTTCCTTGAAAAGGGCGCTCAACCTACGGGAACTGTTCATGACATTTCAAAGAAGGCGGGAGTTTTTATGGACCTTTCTCTTAATTAACAGATTAAATTCAATTAATGAAATACAATAAATAAAAAAAAGGGGGGAGGGGGTGACTTGTATATAACTTTGCATAACCCTTTCTATACAACTCCCCCTCTCTTGCTCTATTCCTACTCAATTTATTATTACTACCATAAGATGTCGTCGTCTATAACGACAAAAATTTATTTTTATTTTAGTGAGATAAATTCATATAAGACAGATAGATAGAAAAAAGATCAAGTGAATAAATGAATGAAATAGTTGGATCTATAAATATAAAATTTTACATTATCGCTAATTCAATAATGGTTTATTTTTCGTTGAAACTTTAACTTTATTTTTTTTTATTTATTTTATTTGTTCATAAAAAAAACATGGGATTTAAGCTTACTTTTTTTACTTATATTGATTGCGTAAACCCAATCAAGATTTTTTTATACTTCTCTCCGAATTTTTTTTACGCCTATACCTTTTTGTATTTATCTTTATTAAATATGTAGTGCTAATTTAATACAAGTCATTAGTTTTTTTATTTTTAATTTCTATTTATTTATAGTTATAGTAATTAAATATTATATTGAATTTAATAAATTTAATAAATTTAATAAGAAAATATTGAATAATTTTTTATTTCAATTTATGGTTTTCTACATTATGTTCTTTTCTCAACATTAACTTTTATATTGACAACAGTATATCAAACAAATATAATCCGATCGTGAATAAATGTATATATTTATCTCTGTTCTATAGACTTGGTTTTTTATTTTACTTTATTCAAATGGTGGGTTCATTGGATTTGCTGGGATACAAGAAGTCTTTATTTTTTTTTATTAAAAAAAAATCAATTTATTAAAAAAAAATTTATTAAAAAAAAAAAGAAATGGATAACATACGAACAAAATATGTGGTAGTCTATAAATTTTTATTTTATCTATATTTTTATCCTAATCTATATTCTTATCTTAGACGTCATTGTATTTGCATCTGATATGTTCATTTTTATGTTATGTTCAGAATCGATTAGAAATATTTTTTTTTATTTAATATTTTGAT
>NW_028290558.1:7500-10000 GCF_965113065.1 Corylus avellana
TGAGGGTTTTCTTATTGAGGATAGTGACGATATTGATGATAGTGACGATATTGACCGTGACCTTGATACGGAGCTGGAGCTCCTAACTAGGACGAATGCGCTAACTATGGATATGATGCCGGAATAGACCGATTTTATATCACCCTTCAATTCGAATTAGCAAAAGCAATGTCTCCTTGCATAATATGGATTCCAAACATTCATGATCTAGATGTGAATGAGTCGAATTACTTATCCCTCGGTCTATTAGTGAACTATCTCTCCAGGGATTGTGAAAGACGTTCCACTAGAAATATTCTTGTTATTGCTTCGACTCATCTTCCCCAAAAAGTAGATCCCGCTCTAATAGCTCCGAATAAATTAAATACATGCATTAAGATACGAAGGCTTCTTATTCCACAACAACGAAAGCACTTTTTCACTCTTTCATATACTAGGGATTTCACTTGGAAAAGAAAATGTTCCATACTAATGGATTCGGGTCCATAACCATGGGTTCCAATGTACGAGATCTTGTAGCACTTACCAATGAGGCCCTATCGATTAGTATTACACAGAATAAATTAATTATAGACACTGATATAATTAGATCTGCTCTTCATAGACAAACTTGGATTGCGATCCCAGGTAAGATCGGTTCATGATCATGGGATCCTTTTCTATCAGATAGGAAGGGCTGTTGCACAAAATGTACTTCTAAGTAATTGCTCCATAGATCCTATATCTATCTATATGAAGAAGAAATCATGTAACGAAGGGGATTCTTATTTGTACAAATGGTACTTCGAACTTGGAACGAGCATGAAGAAATTAACGATACTTCTTTATCTTTTGAGTTGTTCTGCCGGATCGGTCGCTCAAGACCTTTGGTCTCTACCCGGACCCGATGAAAAAATGGGATCACTTCTTATGGACTCGTTGAGAATGATTCTGATCTAGTTCATGGCCTATTAGAAGTAGAAGGCAACCCTGGTGGGATCCTCACGGACAGAAAAAGATTGCAGTCAGTTTGATAATGATCGAGTGACATTGCTTCTTCGGCCCGAACCAAGGAATCCCTTAGATATGATGCAAAATGGATCTTGTTCTATCGTTGATCAGAGATTTCTCTATGAACAATACGAATCGGAGTTTGAAGAAGGGGAACGAGAAGGAGTCCTCGACCCGCAACAGATAGAGGAGGATTTTATTCAATCACATAGTTTGGGCTCCTAGAATATGGCGCCCTTGGGGCTTCTATTTGGATTGTATCGAAAGGCCAATGAATTGGGATTTCCCTATTGGGCTAGGTCATTTCGGGCAAGCGGATCATTTATGATGAAGAGGATGAGCTTCAAGAGAATGATTCGGAGTTCTTGCAGAGTAGAACCGTGCAGTACCAGACAAAAGACAGATCTTCCAAAGAACAAGGCTTTTTTCTAATAAGCCAATTCATTTGGGACCCTGCAGATCCACTTTTTTTCCTATTCAAAGATCAGCCCTTTGTCTCTGTGTTTTCACATCGAGAATTCTTTGCAGATGAAGAGATGCCAAAGGGGCTTCTTACTTCCCAAACAGATCTTCCTACATCTATATATAAACGCTGGTTTATCAAGAATACGCAAGAAAAGCACTTCGAATTGTTGATTTATCGCCAGAGATGGCTTAGAACAATAGTTCATTATCTAATGGATTTTTCCGTTTTAATACTCCATCCGAGAGTTATCAGTATTTATCAAATCTGTTCCTATCTAACGGAACGCTATTGGATCAAATGACAAAGACATTGTTGAAAAAAAGATGGCTTTTCCCGGATGAAACAAAAATTGGATTCATTGTAACAAGAGAAAGGTTTCCCATTCCATAGCCGGAAAGATATGTGGCCATGAAATAGGGATTAAGCGGAACAGAATTGACTGGGTGGTAGAGTCGTGGAAACACCGCTTTCTTCCATATTTTGGACCTTAGCTCCGTGGAACAATATACTACTGCTGAAACACGGAAGAATTGAAATCTTAGATCAAAACATTATGTATGGATGATATGAACTGCCTAAACAAGAATTCTTGAACAGCGAACAACCAGAGCTATTACTCACTACATCAAAAAATTTCCATTAATGAAAGATGTAAATCCATTGGAAAATAAAAAATACGCATGTCGGATGAAATGGTTGTTGCTATCTGTTACAATAACGAATCATTGGTTTAAACTGAATAACTAAATAAAATAGATAGACCTTTCTCTTCGTCTCTCAGGTCGACGGATCTTCTCAATTGAAAGATCCCCTATATGGATAATACACATTCCAGTTGACCGCGAGCCTAATTCTAATTGTTTTGTTCCGAAGCAAAGATATCCACGGGGCGGTTTGTCCTATTCAGATATTCACGACCAAGAAGTACTGGATTCTCTTTCGGATAGGCCCTGAAAGGAGAAGGAAGTCTGGAATGCCAACAGGCGCCTCTTATTGAATTGCTCATTCAATGAGTATTCTCAATATTATGCCTTGAAGAGGACT
>NW_028290558.1:27500-34375 GCF_965113065.1 Corylus avellana
ACAAAAGAAAGTGAGAAAAAAGAGGAGGACAAAAACGAAAAATACAAAAGAGAGAAAAAAAATTCGTATAGAAATAGCAGAAGCTTGGGATAGCTTTTTCTTTGCTCAAGTAATAAGAGGTTTTTTATTAGTAATCCAATCAATTTTTAGAAAATATATTCTATTACCTTCATTAATAATAGCTAAAAATATTGTTCGTATATTATTATTTCAATTTCCCGAATGGTCCGAGGATTTAAAGGATTTGAATAAAGAAATCCATGTTAAATGCACCTATAATGGCGTTCAATTATCCGAAAAAGAATTTCCGAAAAACTGGTTAACAGACGGTATTCAGATAAAGATACTATTTCCTTTTCGTCTGAAACCTTGGCACAGATCTAAGTTACGATCCCCTCATAAAGATCCAATTAAAAAGAAAGGGAAAGGACAAAAAAATGATTTTTGTTTTTTAACAGTTTTGGGAATGGAAGCTGAACTGCCTTGTGGTTCTCCCCGAAAACAACTTTCCTTTTTTGAACCCATTTTTAAAGAATTCGAAAAAAAGAAATTCAAATTAAAAAAAAAATGTTTTTTAGTTCTAAGAGTTTTAAAAGAAAGAACAAAATTTTTATAAATGCTACATTTATAAATGTAGCAAAAGCAAAAGAAACAAAAAAATGGGTCCTCAAAAGCATTATATTTCTAAAAAAAATAATAAAAGAATTTTCAAAAAGAAACCAAATTATATTATTTGGATTGAAAAACTAGGAATATACGAATTGAGTGAAACTAAAAAAGAAAAAGATTCGATAATACATAATAAAATTATTCCCGAATCGTCTATTGAAATTCGATCTATGGATTGGGCAACTTACTCATTGACAGAAAAAAGGATTAAAAATCTAACTAATAGAACAAATACAATCATAAATCAAATAGAAAAAATGAAAAAAGACAAGAAAAGGGAGTTTATAACTCGAGAGATAAATCTTAACCCTAACAAAATAAGTTATGAAGATAAAAGATTAGAATCACCAAAAAATATTTGGCGGATATTAAAAAGAAAAAATATTCGATTACTTCGTAAATCCCATCATTTTTTAAAATTTTTATTGAAAAGATATCTATGTATATCTTTCTGCGTATCATTAATACCCCTAGAATCAATGCACAGCTTTTTATTGAATTAACAAAAAAAATTATTACTAAATACATTTACAATAATGAAGCAAATCGAGAAAGAATTGATAAAACAAATCAAAGTATAATTAACTTTATTTCAACTATAAAAAGGTCACCTTGTATTAATAAGAATTCACATATTTTTTTGGACTTATCTTACTTGTCACAAGCATATGTATTCTACAAATTATCACAAACCCAAGTCAGTAACTTATATAAGTTAAGATCTGTCTTTAAATATTACAGAACATATTTTTTTCTTAAGAATGAAATAAAAGAGTATTTTGTTGGAACGCAAGAAATATTTGATTCCGAATTAAGACAACATAAGAACCTTCGAAATTCTGTAATTAATGAATGGAAAAACTGGCTAAAGGATCATTATCAATATCAATATGATTTATCTCAGATTAGATGGTCACGATTAGTACCGCAAAAATGGCGAAATAGAGTCAATCAATATCAATGCCGTACGGCTAAAAATAAAGATTTAAACAAATGTGATTCATATGAAAAAAACCGATTAATTCATTATGAAAAACAAAATGATTTTGAAATAGATTTATTACTAAATCAAAAAGAAAATTTAAAAAAACAATATAGATATGATCTTTTTCATATAAATCGATTAATTATGAGGATAAGAAAGACTCATATATTTATGGATTGCCATTACAAGTAAATAATAACCAAGAGATTTCTTATACTTACAATACGCCTAAACACAAACTATTTGATATGCTGAAGGTATCCTTATCATAATTATCTAGGAGAAGATGATAGTATAGATAGAAAAAAAGATATGGATCGAAAATATTTTGATTGGAAAATTCTCAATTTTTGTCTTAGAAAGAAGACCGATATTGGGGCCTGGGTCGATATTGATTACTGTCACCAACAGAAATAAAAATACTAAGACTAAGACTGGGGTTAATAATTATCAAATAATCGATAAAATTGATAAGAAAAAGAAAGGTCTTTTTTATTTCACGATTCATCAAGATCAAAAAATTAACCCATTCAATCAAAAAAAACCTCTTGTGGATTGGATGGGAATGAATGAAGAAATACTAGGTCGTCCCATATCGAATCTAGAACTTTGGTTATTCCCAGAATTTGTGAT
The DNA here is from genome assembly GCF_965113065.1 of Corylus avellana. NCBI lineage: Eukaryota > Viridiplantae > Streptophyta > Magnoliopsida > Fagales > Betulaceae > Corylus > Corylus avellana. The sequence goes on from NW_028290558.1 coordinate 29,788, forward strand.
ACTTTATAATACATATAAGATTAAACCGTGGGTCATACCAATCAAATTACTTCTTTTCAATTTTAATGTAAATAAAAATGTTAAGAAACATAAAAGTATCACTGGAAAGAAAAAAAGCGATATTTTTATATTATCGAATGAAAAAAGACTTTTGAATTAGAAAATAAAAATCAAGGAGAAAAAGAATTAGCGGACCAAGCAGATCTTGAATCAGCTCTCTCAAACCAAGAAAAAAAAAAAGAAAAAGATGTTGAAGAAGATTATACGGGATCAGACATGAAAAAACGTAGAAACAAAAAGCAATACAGGAATAAAATAGAAGCAGAGCTTGAGCTCTTACTAAAAAGGTATTTTAATTTTCAATTGAGATGGAATGATTATTTAAATCAAAGAATCATCAATAACATCAAAGTATATTGTCTCCTGCTTAGAATGACAAATCCAAGAGAAATTGTTATATCCGCTATTCAAAGGGACGAAATTAATCTGGATATTATGACAGTCCATAAGGATTTACCTCTTACAGAAGTGATGAAAAGGGGAATATTGATTATCGAACCAGTTCGTCTGTCTGTAAAAAATGATGGAAAATTTATTATATATCAAACCATAGGTATTTCATTGGTTCATAAGAGTAAGCATCAAATTAATCAAAGATACCTAGTTGATAAAAATAAGAAGAATTTTTATGAATCCATTGCAATACATCAAAAAATGAATGGAAATAGAGACAAAAATCATTATGATTTGCTTGTTCTTGAAAATATTTTATCCCCGAGGCATCGTAGAGAATTGAGAATTCTAATTTTTTTCAATTCTAGGAATAGAAACAATATCCATAGAAATACAGTATTTTGCAATGGATGCAATGGAAATAAGGTAACAAATTTCGATCAAGTTTTGTTGAATAAAAGAAAAAAATCTTGATAGAGGTAAAAATAAACTAATTAAATTAAAGTTCTTTCTTTGGCCCAATTATCGATTAGAAGATTTAGCTTGTATGAATCGCTATTGGTTTGATACCAATAATGGCAGTCGTTTCAGTATGACAAGGATTCGTATGTATCCGCGATTGAAAAGTCATTATATTAATTCGATCTAAAATGAATCAACAAAATCTTCTGATTTTTTTTAAGTCTAAATTATTGTTTATTTTTTTTTGTGAGTACAGAAATAGACTATACTTTTGTATAGGATATCCTATCCGAATCCAATTTTTAAAATGGGATTGATTATTGAGTAATAAATTAAGTAATTTTATTTGACAAAATTAAGAAATTCTTAACGAAATTAAGATTATTGTGTATATCAAATTCAAATGAGTGGCATTATTATTACTGATCAAGAAATATATATATATATCGATAAAAATATCTCAAAAAAAGAGAGGGGCGATTCCTATTTATGGTAAAAAATTCATTCATCTCAATTATTTCGCAAGAAGAAAAAGAAGAAAACAGGGGATCCGTTGAATTCCAAGTATTGAGTTTCACCAATAAAATAAGACGACTTACTTCACATTTGGAATTGCACAGAAAAGACTATTTATCTCAAAGAGGTCTACGTAAAATTCTGGGAAAACGTCAACGGCTGCTGTCTTATTTGTCAAAGAAAAATAGAGTACGTTATAAAAACTTAATTAATAGGTTGGGTATTCGGGAATCAAGAATTCGTTAATTTTTAATTTTTCGTTAATTTGAAGAGTCATTTTTAATTATTTGATTTATTAGATCTTGAATTTTGATGAATTTTTTTTTCGTTTTACGCAATTCACGGAAGAATGAATCGAGGAAAAACTTATGAATATACCAGCTACAAGAAAAGATCTCATGATAGTCAATATGGGCCCCCACCACCCGTCAATGCATGGTGTTCTTCGACTCATCGTTACTCTGGACAGTGAAGATGTTATTGACTGTGAACCAATATTGGGTTATTTACACAGAGGAATGGAAAAAATTGCGGAAAACCGAACAATTGTACAATATCTGCCTTATGTAACTCGTTGGGATTATTTAGCTACTATGTTCACAGAAGCAATAACTGTAAATGGGCCAGAACAGTTAGGAAATATTCAAGTACCTAAAAGAGCCAGTTATATCAGAGTAATTATGTTGGAATTGAGTCGTATAGCTTCTCATCTGTTATGGCTCGGACCCTTTATGGCAGATATTGGTGCACAAACTCCTTTCTTCTATATTTTCAGAGAAAGAGAATTCATATATGATCTATTCGAAGCTGCCACTGGTATGAGAATGATGCATAATTATTTTCGTATCGGAGGGGTAGCGGCTGATCTACCTTATGGCTGGATAGATAAATGTTTGGATTTCTGCCATTATTTTTTTACAGGAGTTACTGAATATCAAAAACTTATTACACGAAATCCTATTTTTTTAGAACGCGTTGAGGGCGTAGGAATTATTGGTAGAGACGAAGTAATAAATTGGGGTTTATCAGGACCAATGCTGCGAGCTTCCGGAATACAATGGGATCTTCGTAAAGTTGATCATTATGAGTGTTACGACGAATTGGATTGGGAAGTCCAATGGCAAAAAGAAGGGGATTCATTAGCTCGTTATTTAGTCCGAATTGGTGAAATGACAGAATCCATAAAAATTATTCAACAGGCTCTAGAAGGAATTCCTGGGGGTCCCTATGAGAATTTAGAAATCCGATACTTTGATAGAGAAAGGTATCCAGAATGGCATGATTTTGAATATCGATTCATTAGTAAAAAACCTTCTCCTATTTTTGAATTGCCGAAACAAGAACTTTATGTGAGAGTCGAAGCCCCAAAGGGCGAATTGGGAATTTTTCTGATAGGGGATCAGAGTGGTTTTCCTTGGAGATGTAAAATTCGCCCGCCGGGTTTTATCAATTTGCAAATTCTTCCTCAGTTAGTTAAAAGAATGAAATTGGCTGATATTATGACAATACTAGGTAGCATAGATATCATTATGGGAGAAGTTGATCGTTGAAATGATAATTGATACAACGGAAATACAAGATATCAATTCTTTTTACAGAGTGGAATCCTTAAAAGAGGTCTATGGAATTATATGGGTGCTTGTTCCTATTTTGACTCTTGTATTGGGAATCACAATAGGCGTACTAGTAATTGTATGGTTAGAAAGAGAAATATCCGCAGGGCTGCAACAACGTATTGGACCCGAATACGCCGGTCCTTTGGGAGTTCTTCAAGCTCTAGCAGATGGGACAAAACTACTTTTCAAAGAGAATCTTCTTCCATCTAGAGGAGATACTCGTTTATTCAGTATCGGACCATCCATAGCAGTCATATCAATTCTACTAAGTTATTCAGTAATTCCTTTTGACTATCGCCTTGTTTTATCCGATCTCAATATCGGGGTTTTTTTATGGATTGCGGTTTCAAGTATTGCTCCCATTGGACTTCTTATGTCAGGATATGGTTCAAATAATAAATATTCCTTTTTAGGTGGTCTACGAGCTGCTGCTCAATCGATTAGTTATGAAATACCATTAACCCTATGTGTATTATCAATAGCTCTACGTGCGATTCGTTGAAACATAAACTTTTCCCTATTCCTTTCTTTCTAGTCGTTATAGAAAAAGAGTTGAAATAAATTGCATAGATATCTTCATTTTTAATTCATTATTTGGATTTTGGATTAATGAATTAAATTATATTAAATTATATAGTTATATGAGTGAAAGAAAACAGCTATATAATATATATTTGCAGTAAAATTATTGAGTCTCGTCTTCGATGTATAAGAAGAATTAAAGAGTTGAGCATAAATAAACAGAAGAAGAAGAAACCGTTTACCCCAAGATTGGTTGATTAGTCATGTCATCCTAGCTTGAAGCGGGTTCAAAAAAATCAACCCTATTCGGTTTTTACTAACATTTGTTTGCATTACCATAAAGCGGGGGGTTTAGCAAAAATGAGTGGATGGTTAGAAATGCCAAAACTACGCAAAGGATTAGTAATAGTGATTATGTAATTTATCCCAAAGGACATTTACACATAATATAAAAAGAATACTAATTGGGGCTTTAAGTTAGTAGAAATGATCAGGCAGTACTCCCCACGATTCCGATCCAGAGTATACTCCTATCCACCAATTAAAATAAATGACTATCGGAAACGAAATAATCCTTTATTTTGTAAGCTCCCCCTTTTTCTTAGAATCCCCATTTTCTTTTTAATAAAAGAAAGAAGAATAGGAATGAAAAAAAAATAGAAAAAATAGAATTACAAAAAAAAAGAGAGATCTTTTTTTTATTCTTTTATTTTATTCTTTCTTTCCTATATACATAGTCATGGAGATAAAATTAGTGTCATAATTCATCAACTAAACTAATAGAATGTCTAATTATTTTTCATAATTGAAAACGACGGGTTATTGATATTTCTACAAGCAGTATTTTATTGAAGACTAAAAGTTATTACTTAACAAATAAGAATTTAAATTATTTATTAAATTTATTAAATAAAGGATAAGATCGATTCAGACGTAGTTTTTTTTATTTATTATTATATAACAGACAGAATTTAAGCGGTCTAATTCAGGGCCTTTGCTAGATTTGGAACCTATTTATC
>NW_028290559.1:0-17500 GCF_965113065.1 Corylus avellana
GATTCATGGAATCCTTCTTACTACCAATTACACAGAATTTGACCGGAAAGTTAATCTATTTGATCGAAAATCATTATCAACAGAAATTATTTATTTCTTGAACATAATTAGTAAGTTTGCAGGAAAATCAACATCAAATTTTAATTTGAAAGGACTTTATTCATTTAAGGAAAACAAACAAGTAAGAATTGATTCGGAAGATCGAATAAAAATTTTAAAATTTTTATTCGATGCAATTATAACTGATCCTAGGGATAAAACAATTAGAAAAAAATATATTGGAATAAAAGAAATCAATAAAAAAGTTCCTCGATGGTCATACAAATTAATCGACGAATTAGAACAACAGGAAGTAGAAAATGACAAAAATGGGCCAACGAATCATCAAATTCGTTCAAGAAAAGCCAAACGTGTCGTGATTTTTACTGATATTCCGGAGAATACCGATCCTTATACTAATAACAAAGAGACTAATAATTCTGATCAAGCTGAAGAGTTGGCTTTGATACGTTATTCACAACAATCGGATTTTCGTCGAGATATAATAAAGGGCTCCGTGCGAGCTCAAAGACGTAAAACGATTATTTGGGAACTGTTTCAAGCAAATGTGCATTCCCCTCTTTTTTTGGATAGACTAGACAAACCCCTTTTTTTTTATTTTGATATTCCCGAGCTGATGAAAATCATTTTTTAAATTGGATTTGGAAAAAGAAGGAATTAAAAATTTCGGATTATACAAAGGAAAAGACAAAAGAAAGTGAGAAAAAAGAGGAGGACAAAAACGAAAAATACAAAAGAGAGAAAAAAATTCGTATAGAAATAGCAGAAGCTTGGGATAGCTTTTTCTTTGCTCAAGTAATAAGAGGTTTTTTATTAGTAATCCAATCAATTTTTAGAAAATATATTCTATTACCTTCATTAATAATAGCTAAAAATATTGTTCGTATATTATTATTTCAATTTCCCGAATGGTCCGAGGATTTAAAGGATTTGAATAAAGAAATCCATGTTAAATGCACCTATAATGGCGTTCAATTATCCGAAAAAGAATTTCCGAAAAACTGGTTAACAGACGGTATTCAGATAAAGATACTATTTCCTTTTCGTCTGAAACCTTGGCACAGATCTAAGTTACGATCCCCTCATAAAGATCCAATTAAAAAGAAAGGGAAAGGACAAAAAAATGATTTTTGTTTTTTAACAGTTTTGGGAATGGAAGCTGAACTGCCTTGTGGTTCTCCCCGAAAACAACTTTCCTTTTTTGAACCCATTTTTAAAGAATTCGAAAAAAAGAAATTCAAATTAAAAAAAAAATGTTTTTTAGTTCTAAGAGTTTTAAAAGAAAGAACAAAATTTTTTATAAATGCTACATTTATAAATGTAGCAAAAGCAAAAGAAACAAAAAAATGGGTCCTCAAAAGCATTATATTTCTAAAAAAAATAATAAAAGAATTTTCAAAAAGAAACCAAATTATATTATTTGGATTGAAAAAACTAGGAATATACGAATTGAGTGAAACTAAAAAAGAAAAAGATTCGATAATACATAATAAAATTATTCCCGAATCGTCTATTGAAATTCGATCTATGGATTGGGCAACTTACTCATTGACAGAAAAAAGGATTAAAAATCTAACTAATAGAACAAATACAATCATAAATCAAATAGAAAAAATGAAAAAAGACAAGAAAAGGGAGTTTATAACTCGAGAGATAAATCTTAACCCTAACAAAATAAGTTATGAAGATAAAAGATTAGAATCACCAAAAAATATTTGGCGGATATTAAAAAGAAAAAATATTCGATTACTTCGTAAATCCCATCATTTTTTAAAATTTTTTATTGAAAAGATATCTATGTATATCTTTCTGCGTATCATTAATACCCCTAGAATCAATGCACAGCTTTTTATTGAATTAACAAAAAAAATTATTACTAAATACATTTACAATAATGAAGCAAATCGAGAAAGAATTGATAAAACAAATCAAAGTATAATTAACTTTATTTCAACTATAAAAAGGTCACCTTGTATTAATAAGAATTCACATATTTTTTTGGACTTATCTTACTTGTCACAAGCATATGTATTCTACAAATTATCACAAACCCAAGTCAGTAACTTATATAAGTTAAGATCTGTCTTTAAATATTACAGAACATATTTTTTCTTAAGAATGAAATAAAAGAGTATTTTGTTGGAACGCAAGAAATATTTGATTCCGAATTAAGACAACATAAGAACCTTCGAAATTCTGTAATTAATGAATGGAAAAACTGGCTAAAGGATCATTATCAATATCAATATGATTTATCTCAGATTAGATGGTCACGATTAGTACCGCAAAAATGGCGAAATAGAGTCAATCAATATCAATGCCGTACGGCTAAAAATAAAGATTTAAACAAATGTGATTCATATGAAAAAAACCGATTAATTCATTATGAAAAACAAAATGATTTTGAAATAGATTTATTACTAAATCAAAAAGAAAATTTAAAAAAACAATATAGATATGATCTTTTTTCATATAAATCGATTAATTATGAGGATAAGAAAGACTCATATATTTATGGATTGCCATTACAAGTAAATAATAACCAAGAGATTTCTTATACTTACAATACGCCTAAACACAAACTATTTGATATGCTGGAAGGTATCCTTATCAATAATTATCTAGGAGAAGATGATAGTATAGATAGAAAAAAAGATATGGGATCGAAAATATTTTGATTGGAAAATTCTCAATTTTTGTCTTAGAAAGAAGACCGATATTGGGGCCTGGGTCGATATTGATACTGTCACCAACAGAAATAAAATACTAAGACTAAGACTGGGGTTAATAATTATCAAATAATCGATAAAATTGATAAGAAAAAGAAAGGTCTTTTTTATTTCACGATTCATCAAGATCAAAAAATTAACCCATTCAATCAAAAAAAACCTCTTGTGGATTGGATGGGAATGAATGAAGAAATACTAGGTCGTCCCATATCGAATCTAGAACTTTGGTTATTCCCAGAATTTGTGATACTTTATAATACATATAAGATTAAACCGGGGTCATACCAATCAAATTACTTCTTTTCAATTTTAATGTAAATAAAAATGTTAAGAAACATAAAAAGTATCACTGGAAAGAAAAAAGCGATATTTTTATATTATCGAATGAAAAAAAGACTTTTGAATTAGAAAATAAAAATCAAGGAGAAAAAGAATTAGCGGACCAAGCAGATCTTGAATCAGCTCTCTCAAACCAAGAAAAAAAAAAAGAAAAAGATGTTGAAGAAGATTATACGGGATCAGACATGAAAAAACGTAGAAAACAAAAAGCAATACAGGAATAAAATAGAAGCAGAGCTTGAGCTCTTACTAAAAAGGTATTTTAATTTTCAATTGAGATGGAATGATTATTTAAATCAAAGAATCATCAATAACATCAAAGTATATTGTCTCCTGCTTAGAATGACAAATCCAAGAGAAATTGTTATATCCGCTATTCAAAGGACGAAATTAATCTGGATATTATGACAGTCCATAAGGATTTACCTCTTACAGAAGTGATGAAAAGGGGAATATTGATTATCGAACCAGTTCGTCTGTCTGTAAAAAATGATGGAAAATTTATTATATATCAAACCATAGGTATTTCATTGGTTCATAAGAGTAAGCATCAAATTAATCAAAGATACCTAGTTGATAAAAATAAGAAGAATTTTTATGAATCCATTGCAATACATCAAAAAATGAATGGAAATAGAGACAAAAATCATTATGATTTGCTTGTTCTTGAAAATATTTTATCCCCGAGGCATCGTAGAGAATTGAGAATTCTAATTTTTTTCAATTCTAGGAATAGAAACAATATCCATAGAAATACAGTATTTTGCAATGGATGCAATGGAAATAAGGTAACAAATTTCGATCAAGTTTTGTTGAATAAAAGAAAAAATCTTGATAGAGGTAAAAATAAACTAATTAAATTAAAGTTCTTTCTTTGGCCCAATTATCGATTAGAAGATTTAGCTTGTATGAATCGCTATTGGTTTGATACCAATAATGGCAGTCGTTTCAGTATGACAAGGATTCGTATGTATCCGCGATTGAAAAGTCATTATATTAATTCGATCTAAAATGAATCAACAAAATCTTCTGATTTTTTTTAAGTCTAAATTATTGTTTATTTTTTTTTGTGAGTACAGAAATAGACTATACTTTTGTATAGGATATCCTATCCGAATCCAATTTTTAAAATGGGATTGATTATTGAGTAATAAATTAAGTAATTTTATTTGACAAAATTAAGAATTCTTAACGAAATTAAGATTATTGTGTATATCAAATTCAAATGAGTGGCATTATTATTACTGATCAAGAAATATATATATATATCGATAAAAATATCTCAAAAAAAGAGAGGGGCGATTCCTATTTATGGTAAAAAATTCATTCATCTCAATTATTTCGCAAGAAGAAAAAGAAGAAAACAGGGGATCCGTTGAATTCCAAGTATTGAGTTTCACCAATAAAATAAGACGACTTACTTCACATTTGGAATTGCACAGAAAAGACTATTTATCTCAAAGAGGTCTACGTAAAATTCTGGGAAAACGTCAACGGCTGCTGTCTTATTTGTCAAAGAAAAATAGAGTACGTTATAAAAACTTAATTAATAGGTTGGGTATTCGGGAATCAAGAATTCGTTAATTTTTAATTTTTCGTTAATTTGAAGAGTCATTTTTAATTATTTGATTTATTAGATCTTGAATTTTGATGAATTTTTTTTTCGTTTTACGCAATTCACGGAAGAATGAATCGAGGAAAAACTTATGAATATACCAGCTACAAGAAAAGATCTCATGATAGTCAATATGGGCCCCCACCACCCGTCAATGCATGGTGTTCTTCGACTCATCGTTACTCTGGACAGTGAAGATGTTATTGACTGTGAACCAATATTGGGTTATTTACACAGAGGAATGGAAAAAATTGCGGAAAACCGAACAATTGTACAATATCTGCCTTATGTAACTCGTTGGGATTATTTAGCTACTATGTTCACAGAAGCAATAACTGTAAATGGGCCAGAACAGTTAGGAAATATTCAAGTACCTAAAAGAGCCAGTTATATCAGAGTAATTATGTTGGAATTGAGTCGTATAGCTTCTCATCTGTTATGGCTCGGACCCTTTATGGCAGATATTGGTGCACAAACTCCTTTCTTCTATATTTTCAGAGAAAGAGAATTCATATATGATCTATTCGAAGCTGCCACTGGTATGAGAATGATGCATAATTATTTTCGTATCGGAGGGGTAGCGGCTGATCTACCTTATGGCTGGATAGATAAATGTTTGGATTTCTGCCATTATTTTTTTACAGGAGTTACTGAATATCAAAAACTTATTACACGAAATCCTATTTTTTTAGAACGCGTTGAGGGCGTAGGAATTATTGGTAGAGACGAAGTAATAAATTGGGGTTTATCAGGACCAATGCTGCGAGCTTCCGGAATACAATGGGATCTTCGTAAAGTTGATCATTATGAGTGTTACGACGAATTGGATTGGGAAGTCCAATGGCAAAAAGAAGGGGATTCATTAGCTCGTTATTTAGTCCGAATTGGTGAAATGACAGAATCCATAAAAATTATTCAACAGGCTCTAGAAGGAATTCCTGGGGGTCCCTATGAGAATTTAGAAATCCGATACTTTGATAGAGAAAGGTATCCAGAATGGCATGATTTTGAATATCGATTCATTAGTAAAAAACCTTCTCCTATTTTTGAATTGCCGAAACAAGAACTTTATGTGAGAGTCGAAGCCCCAAAGGGCGAATTGGGAATTTTTCTGATAGGGGATCAGAGTGGTTTTCCTTGGAGATGTAAAATTCGCCCGCCGGGTTTTATCAATTTGCAAATTCTTCCTCAGTTAGTTAAAAGAATGAAATTGGCTGATATTATGACAATACTAGGTAGCATAGATATCATTATGGGAGAAGTTGATCGTTGAAATGATAATTGATACAACGGAAATACAAGATATCAATTCTTTTTACAGAGTGGAATCCTTAAAAGAGGTCTATGGAATTATATGGGTGCTTGTTCCTATTTTGACTCTTGTATTGGGAATCACAATAGGCGTACTAGTAATTGTATGGTTAGAAAGAGAAATATCCGCAGGGCTGCAACAACGTATTGGACCCGAATACGCCGGTCCTTTGGGAGTTCTTCAAGCTCTAGCAGATGGGACAAAACTACTTTTCAAAGAGAATCTTCTTCCATCTAGAGGAGATACTCGTTTATTCAGTATCGGACCATCCATAGCAGTCATATCAATTCTACTAAGTTATTCAGTAATTCCTTTTGACTATCGCCTTGTTTTATCCGATCTCAATATCGGGGTTTTTTTATGGATTGCGGTTTCAAGTATTGCTCCCATTGGACTTCTTATGTCAGGATATGGTTCAAATAATAAATATTCCTTTTTAGGTGGTCTACGAGCTGCTGCTCAATCGATTAGTTATGAAATACCATTAACCCTATGTGTATTATCAATAGCTCTACGTGCGATTCGTTGAAACATAAACTTTTCCCTATTCCTTTCTTTCTAGTCGTTATAGAAAAAGAGTTGAAATAAATTGCATAGATATCTTCATTTTTAATTCATTATTTGGATTTTGGATTAATGAATTAAATTATATTAAATTATATAGTTATATGAGTGAAAGAAAACAGCTATATAATATATATTTGCAGTAAAATTATTGAGTCTCGTCTTCGATGTATAAGAAGAATTAAAGAGTTGAGCATAAATAAACAGAAGAAGAAGAAACCGTTTACCCCAAGATTGGTTGATTAGTCATGTCATCCTAGCTTGAAGCGGGTTCAAAAAAATCAACCCTATTCGGTTTTTACTAACATTTGTTTGCATTACCATAAAGCGGGGGGTTTAGCAAAAATGAGTGGATGGTTAGAAATGCCAAACTACGCAAAGGATTAGTAATAGTGATTATGTAATTTATCCCAAAGGACATTTACACATAATATAAAAAGAATACTAATTGGGGCTTTAAGTTAGTAGAAATGATCAGGCAGTACTCCCCACGATTCCGATCCAGAGTATACTCCTATCCACCAATTAAAATAAATGACTATCGGAAACGAAATAATCCTTTATTTTGTAAGCTCCCCCTTTTTCTTAGAATCCCCATTTTCTTTTTAATAAAAGAAAGAAGAATAGGAATGAAAAAAAAATAGAAAAAATAGAATTACAAAAAAAAAGAGAGATCTTTTTTTTATTCTTTTATTTTATTCTTTCTTTCCTATATACATAGTCATGGAGATAAAATTAGTGTCATAATTCATCAACTAAACTAATAGAATGTCTAATTATTTTTCATAATTGAAAACGACGGGTTATTGATATTTCTACAAGCAGTATTTTATTGAAGACTAAAAGTTATTACTTAACAAATAAGAATTTAAATTATTTATTAAATTTATTAAATAAAGGATAAGATCGATTCAGACGTAGTTTTTTTTATTTATTATTATATAACAGACAGAATTTAAGCGGTCTAATTCAGGGCCTTTGCTAGATTTGGAACCTATTTATCCTATAAATATAGCAAGATAAATAATACCGACTCGGTCCTTAGATTTATTTATGGCCCCAGGGGAGCCGTATGAGGTGAAAATCTCATGTACGGTTCTGAAATAGCGATGGTAACAGTGATGTTATCACCTACTATGATTATCTAACAGTTTAAGTACAGTTGATATAGTTGAGGCTCAATCAAAATATGGTTTTTGGGGATGGAATTTGTGGCGTCAACCTATAGGGTTTATCGTTTTTCTAATTTCTTCCCTAGCAGAATGTGAGAGATTACCTTTTGATTTACCAGAAGCAGAAGAAGAATTAGTAGCAGGTTATCAAACCGAATATTCGGGCATCAAATTTGGTTTATTTTATGTTGCTTCCTATCTAAACCTATTAGTTTCTTCATTATTTGTAACAGTTCTTTACTTGGGCGGTTGGAATATTTCTATTCCGTACATATTCGTTTCTGATCTTTTTGAAATAAATAAAACACGCTGGGTCTTTGGAACGACAATTGGTATCTTTATTACATTAGCCAAAACTTATTTGTTCTTGTTCATTTCTATCACAACAAGATGGACTTTACCTAGGCTAAGAATAGACCAACTATTAAATCTGGGATGGAAATTTCTTTTACCTATTTCTCTTGGTAATCTATTATTAACAACTTCTTTCCAACTTCTTTCACTGTAAAGGAATACTATATTCTCAATTTGTGGCTTGTCTCAAACAAGAGAAAGAAACAAACATAAAAATATTCATAGATATTTACAATATGTTCCCTATGGTAACTGGGGTCATGAATTATGGTCAACAAACAGTACGAGCTGCAAGGTACATTGGTCAAAGTTTCATGATTACCCTATCCCATGCAAATCGTTTACCTGTAACGATTCAATATCCCTATGAAAAATTAATCACATCAGAACGTTTCCGCGGTCGAATACATTTTGAGTTTGATAAATGCATTGCTTGTGAAGTATGTGTTCGTGTATGCCCTATAGATTTACCTGTTGTTGATTGGAAATTGGAAACTAATATTCGAAAGAAACGGTTGCTTAATTACAGTATTGATTTCGGAATCTGTATATTTTGTGGTAACTGTGTTGAGTATTGTCCAACAAATTGTTTATCAATGACTGAAGAATATGAGCTTTCTACTTATGATCGTCACGAATTGAATTATAATCAAATTGCCTTGGGTCGTTTACCAATATCAGTAATTGACGATTATACAATTCGAACAATTTTAAATTCACCTAAAAAAAAATAAGTAAATAAAAAAAAAGATATATAAGTAAATCCTTTGATTAAAGATAAAGAGTAATTTCCAATTAGTAAGTTTCCGTTTTGATCGAAATAAATGCCGTTTCTTTTGTTTATTTTGTTTAGTCACTAACTACAAATTTCAACTATTGATTAGTTGGTTTGTGCTTTAATTTGGATTGAAAATCTCTGAATATGAATATATCTGTAATCATTTAGAAATCTAAATATAAATATATATAGTTTCGAACCACTCTTTAAGATAAAGAATGATATTAGTCCAAGAACTATACCTACATCAATTCACATTCCTTAGCATTTAGATTTAATTCAATTAAGATAAGAACTTTTCAGAAAAAAATTTTTCCTGGTGAGGTCAATAAGGTCATGAAAAAAATTTCGATTTATTTATCTCTTTACATATAATGGATTTGCCCGGACCGATACATGATTTTCTTTTAGTCTTTTTGGGATCCAGTCTTATATTAGGAGGTGTAGGAGTAGTATTACTTACCAACCCAATTTATTCTGCTTTTTCGTTGGGACTGGTTCTTGTTTGTATATCTTTATTCTATATTCTATCAAACTCTCATTTTGTAGCTGCCGCACAGCTCCTTATTTACGTGGGGGCCATAAATATTTTAATCATATTTGCTGTCATGTTCATGAATGGTTCAGAATATTACAAAGATTTTAATCTTTGGACCGTTGGAGAGGGGGTTACTTTGTTGGTTTGTACAGGTATTTTTGTTTCACTAATGACTACTATTCTGGATACGTCATGGTACGGGATTATTTGGACTACAAGATCAAACCAGATTATAGAGCAAGATTTGATAAGTAACAGTCAACAAATTGGAATTCATTTATCAACAGATTTTTTTCTTCCATTTGAACTCATTTCGATAATTCTTTTAGCTGCTTTGATAGGTGCAATTGCTGTGGCTCGCCAGTAAGAAATCTTTCGAACTAATCTAATAACCTAAATACAAATTAAACTTTGTTCTGTGTTATCACATCCATTTCCCCTCACTTCAATTTTATTTGAAGATTGTTTATGTATAAAATATAAATAGAAATTCTTTTATTCAATCTATTACCAAACTTTTTATATTCTATCTAGTCAGTTGAACCCATTAAATTGTTTTTTATCTTGAAATAAATCGAAATTGATAAGGAGTTGGTCAATGATGCTCGAACATGTACTTGTTGTGAGTGCCTATTTATTTTCTATCGGTATCTATGGATTGATCACAAGTCGAAATATGGTTAGAGCCCTTATGTGTCTTGAACTTATACTGAATGCAGTTAATATAAATTTTGTAACATTTTCTGATTTTTTTGATAGTCGCCAATTAAAAGGAAATATTTTTTCAATTTTTGTTATAGCTATTGCAGCCGCTGAAGCAGCTATTGGACCAGCTATTGTTTCCGCAATTTATCGTAACAGAAAATCAACTCGTATCAATCAATCAAATTTGTTGAATAAGTAGTATTGTATTAATAAGCAGTATTAATCATATAAATTATAATATTTATATAGTCGAATTAACATGGATGGTACATAATGTATTGATCGTGTTTACAAAAAATGCAATAAATCAAAGGATCTTGGACCTCTCGCATGAGCCGATCCGGAAGCAGATTAATTATAAAAATTCTGGTAAATCATTGATTCATCTGGTGTCTAAATACTAAATATATGTATAATTCATTTACAAGTTTACTAGATCGAAAACTTATGATGTTCAAAAATTTATATATCCAATGTCACATTCAGTAAAGATTTATGATACGTGTATAGGGTGTACTCAATGTGTCCGAGCCTGCCCCACAGATGTATTAGAAATGATACCTTGGGACGGATGTAAAGCTAAACAAATTGCTTCTGCTCCAAGAACAGAAGACTGTGTTGGTTGTAAGAGATGTGAATCCGCCTGTCCAACGGATTACTTGAGTGTTCGAGTTTATTTATGGCATGAAACAACTCGAAGCATGGGCCTAGCTTATTGATTCCTTTCACAAATCCCACCTGAATACATTCATTTTTTTTACCGACAAAAATCCCCCTGCTCGAAAAAATAAAATAAAAAAAAAATAGAATATCTTTTTTCGAGCACGGATTTTTCTGGCCCAAGTGTATCTTGTTTTTACTACGAATTATTTTCCTTGGTTAACAATAGTGGTAGTTTTGCCAATATTCGCGGGTTCTTTAATTTTCTTTCTCCCTCATAGAGGAAATAAGGTAATAAGGGGGTATACTATACTCATATGTGCTCTGGAACTCCTTCTAATAACTTATGCCTTCTATTATCATTTCCAATTGGACGATCGATTAATGCAACTGACGGAGGATTATAAATGGATCAATTTTTTTGATTTTTACTGGAGATTGGGAATAGATGGACTTTCTATAGGACCTATTTTGCTGACAGGATTTATCACCACTTTAGCTACTTTAGCGGCTCGGCCGGTTACTCGAGATTCCCGATTATTCCATTTCCTGATGTTAGCAATGTATAGCGGCCAAATAGGATCATTTTCTTCTCGAGACCTTTTACTCTTTTTCATCATGTGGGAGTTAGAATTAATTCCCGTTTATCTACTTCTATCCGTGTGGGGGGGAAAGAAACGTTTGTATTCAGCCACAAAGTTTATTTTGTACACTGCGGGAAGTTCCGTTTTTTTCTTAATGGGAGTTCTGGGTATCGGTTTATATGGTTCCAATGAACCAACATTAAATTTTGAAACATCAGCGAATCAATCTTATCCAGTAGCACTGGAAATAATATTCTATATTGGATTTCTTATTGCTTTTGCTGTCAAATCACCAATTATACCTTTACATACATGGTTACCAGACACCCATGGAGAGGCACATTACAGTACTTGTATGCTTCTAGCCGGAATTTTATTAAAAATGGGAGCGTATGGATTGGTTCGGATTAATATGGAATTATTGCCCCGCGCTCATTCTCTATTTGCTCCCTGGTTGATTATAGTAGGCACAATTCAAATAATCTATGCAGCTTCAGCATCTCCCGGTCAACGTAATTTAAAAAAAAGAATAGCCTATTCCTCCATATCTCATATGGGTTTCATAATTATAGGAATTGGCTCTATAAGTGATATGGGCCTCAATGGAGCCATTTTACAAATAATCTCTCATGGCTTTATTGGCGCTGCACTTTTTTTCTTGGCGGGAACGAGTTTTGATAGAATACGTCTTGTTTATCTCGACGAAATGGGCGGAATGGCGATCCCG
The DNA here is from genome assembly GCF_965113065.1 of Corylus avellana. Taxonomy (NCBI): domain Eukaryota; kingdom Viridiplantae; phylum Streptophyta; class Magnoliopsida; order Fagales; family Betulaceae; genus Corylus; species Corylus avellana. The sequence continues at coordinate 12,138 of NW_028290559.1, forward strand.
GTTCCGAAAATATTCACGACTTTCAGTATCTTATCGATGGCTTCCCTTGCATTACCGGGGATGAGTGGTTTTGTTGCAGAATTAATAGTATTTTTGGGACTAATTACCAGCCAAAAATTTTTTTTAATAACAAAAATACTAATTACATTTGTAATGGCAATTGGAATGATATTAACTCCTATTTATTCATTATCTATGTTACGCCAAATGTTCTATGGATACAAGTTTTTTAATGCTCCAAACTCTTATTTTTTTGATTCTGGACCGCGAGAGTTATTTGTTTCGATCTCTATCCTTTTACCAGTAATAGGTATTGGTATTTATCCGGATTTCGTTTTCTCACTATCAGTTGACAAGGTCGAAGATATTATATCTATCTATTTTTATAGATAATTTTCATGAATAAAATAAAAAATCAAACAGCAATCCTATACTAATGCTATACTATAATAATAAATAAGAAATAATATTAGGATGTTTTAAAAAATTCGTTGTACAATTAAAAAAAAACAATAAAATAATAAGTATTTTTTCTTCTCTTAAGTTTAAGTTAAACTTAAGTTAAAAATAAAAAAATGAATTAGACTTTTAACCAGATTTGTTTGGCCTTTGTAAGAACCTTTTGAATCACTACTTTGATTCAAAAGGTTCTCGAAGGCTTACACAATGTTTTCTTATATATATATGCTGTCCCATGTTTGCTTGTGTTCGTTAGGTCCTTTCTTCAGTTAGACGTTAGTGTAAATGAACCATAACTATGTAGCCCTATTCCTAATAGATTGACCCCAAAATAGCATATCCAAATTATAAGAAATCCCATCGAGGCTACAATTGCGGAATTTACACCTTCAAAATTCTTATTTGTTCGAATATGTAAATAAATCGCGAATATGGTCCAAGTAATAAATGCCCAAGTTTCCTTCGGATCCCAATTCCAATATGAGCCCCATGCCTCATTTGCCCATACTGCTCCCGAAAGAATACCTATGGTTAAAAAGAGAAACCCTATACCAATAATACGATAACTCCAATGATCCAATTGTTGAATCAATTGAGATCTATAATAATTCCTAGAAGAGATCAAAGAAATGTTCCATAAAACGTTGTTTCTTTCATTCATGTATTGGATCTCATCAAATGAAAATGAATCATTATTCTTTTTCTCAAAAGCCCTTATGACTTTTCGAAATGTAATGACTATAAGAGCTACTGATAATAATGATCCACATAAAAGAGCTGCATAACCCAATACCATCATACTTACGTGCATCATTAACCAATGAGATTGTAGAGCGGGTACTAATATTACGGATTGATGCGTTTCAGTTAAAAAACCAGAAGTAGCAAAGCCTTGGGTAAAAATAACACTTGGCGCGGTTATTGCGCTTAAATGGTTTATATTTTTTTTTAAATACGGAACCATACAAATAATGGACAAACTCCACGAAAGAAAAATGAATGATTCGTATAAATCACTTAAGGGTAAATGTCTCGAATAAATCCAACGAGTAACTAATAATCCTGTTATACAGACAAAAGTAGTTTTTATGCCCTTTTCTGATGAATCATATAGTCCTGCGCTTTCATTAATTAATAAGATTATCAAACGAATTGAAATTACAATTGAAACAACCGAAAAGGATATATGAGTTAATATATGCTCTAAACTTGAAAATATCATAAAAAAATTATAAAATAAATAAAAAAAGGGGGGGGGGGGATTCTCAAAATTATAGGAATGGAAATCGGGAATTGAATTTATTATAGGACTTACTCTTTTATAAGATGCCATGCCGCCACTCGGACTCGAACCGAGATGCTCTAGCACTGCTTCCTAAGAGCAGCGTGTCTACCGATTTCACCATAGCGGCTTGTTCGAAATCATAATAACCTATTCTTATTTAATCGTCTAGGTTAAAGTACTCAATCATTCAATATTTTTTAGTTTTATAGGAAACATTTCAATTTATGAATAAAGAAATTGATGAATAAAAACTCGTTTAAAAAATAGTGATTTAAAACGTATTTCCAATAATAATCCTTATTTTTTATTATTTGTTTGATTTAATTAAATTGGGATTGGGTTGGGTATTGAGCGTATCATATAAAAAAAGAGTTTCGATTTCTATCGTAATTGGACCCTACTTCAAATTAGAATAACCCGTTAAAAATGAATACTTAATACATATATTGATCTATCTTCCCCAGCCCAAGCAACTATAGGATCCATTTTTTTTTTTTTTTATTTTTGATGACCAAAATTGATACATTTCTCGTATAAAATATCCATTGATAAAAGCTTCTTGTCCCATTTAGGTGGATATTTTATACGAGGTATATAAGGTATATATAAGGATAAGGAGTATATATATATTGATAATTATTGTTTAAAATGATTGTTCAGAAAATTACAAAACAAGTTTGAAACTAAAAAAATGAGTTTCAACAACTCATTAATTTGAATTTGGATTAAAGATCTTATATTTGTTGTTCTATAAAAAATAGTATATATATATTATATAAATATAATAAATAAATATAAAAAAGACAAAACTTTACTAAAAAGACAGTTGAAACTTTATATCTTGTATTTATTCTTTTTTTTGTCAAACAAAAAAGAATATCATTTTACAAAATTAAGTATTAAGTATACAAAATAATAATTATTTTACATAACATAATGGCAAAACGAATTCAATTTAATATTTATCCATTCAAAACATTAAGGAATGGGAATCATTACTTTTTTTTTTTTTATAGTTTTTAAGTATAATTATTATATATAAATTAAAAAATTAGAAACGAAATTCAAAATGAAACTAGACTTTTTTTAGAGTCAGAGATAGATTCAGATTATTCCAGTAATTAGTTATTTATTTCTTATTGTACAAAAAACTTTTTGAATTCCCTGTAGAAAGAGATTTCGCTAACGAAAAAGCTTTCAATGCTACCCAATACCCCTCCATTTTCCAAATATTTTTACGAATTCGTTTTTTTGATATAGAAGTGCGTTTTTTTGGAACTGCCATTAAAAAATTATGATAGAGTATTCATTTCTCTAGTTGGATGTGAAAGACATCTATTGTTCAAAACCAATTGTTCTTTACTTACTATCTAATTATCTATTTATAGTCTAAATTAGACTCTCGTCATAAAAAAAGAAAAAATATAAACCAAAGTGGTTGTTCCTTTATATTGTTTATTGTTTATTTTCATCGTGCTATATTTATACATGTAATAAAATACATCAAAAAGTTTAAGAAACCAACCCTTAATTCCCTTAATTTTTTTTTTAATTGCTTAATTAGTCAAACTCGAAAAAGAGTGCACCTAATTAAAATTTTCAAATTCAAATGAGACTCGCAGTTAATGTGTTAAAGTATACATCATTTTTTTCTAAAGAAAAGTCATTTTATTTTAGTAATTCCTTCAATCAATTCAAAACTGCATTGGTTAATGATTCTGAATAAACGAACTAAAAAAAATAGCTCTTATTTCCTTGAGTTAAGTTATGTATGGACTGTGTCTGTCTTTTATGAATCATATCAAAATAAAATACTCTTTTTGGTGTAATTATTTGTCCTTACCCTCTCCCGAGATTAAAATATTGTTAAAATATTGTATTATGTAAATTGTAATAATAATTGAAATCTTTATTTTTTGTAGCTTCATAAAATCTTACTTAAAAAAAGAGTAAGTATTTATTTTTCAATAGTAGCTTGGTCATCTCATTTGACCAATTCAAACTTCTTGATTTGAAATATCTTGTTTTGTTTGAAGTATTTGGAAAAAATTTATAATAATTAAGAATATCAAATTTTATTTTAGTTTTATATTTTTAATTTTTTTATTAACTGATTCCTTTCAAAAAAAAAATAAGAGCTGGTGAATCAGAAACAGTTAATTAAAAATAAAAGATTTTTATTTATTTATTTTTATGGAATATACATATCAATATTCATGGATCATACCTTTCATTCCAGTTATAATTCCTATGTTAATAGGAGTGGGACTTCTCCTTTTCCCGAAGGCAACAAAAAATCTTCGCCGCATGTGGGCTTTTCCTAGTGTTTTATTGTTAAGTATAGTTATGATTTTTTCAGCCAATCCGCCTATTCAGCAAATAAATAACAGTTATATCTATCAATATGTATGGTCTTGGACCATCAATAATGACTTTTCTTTAGAGTTCACCTACTTGATCGATCCACTTACTTCTATTATGTCAATCTTAATTACTACTGTTGGAATTATGGTTCTTATTTATAGTGACAATTATATGTCTCATGATCAAGGATATTTGAGATTTTTTGCTTATATGAGTTTTTTCAATACTTCAATGCTGGGATTAGTGACTAGTTCTAATTTGATACAAATTTATATTTTTTGGGAATTAGTTGGAGTCTGTTCTTATCTATTAATAGGTTTTTGGTTCACACGACCGATTGCAGCGAATGCTTGTCAAAAAGCGTTTGTAACTAATCGTGTAGGGGATTTTGGTTTATTATTAGGAATTTTAGGTCTTTATTGGATAACAGGCAGTTTCGAATTTCAGGATTTGTTTGAGATATTCAATAACTTGATTTATAATAATGAAGTTAATTTTTTATTTGTTACTTTGTGTGCCCTCCTATTATTTTCTGGTGCAATTGCTAAATCCGCTCAATTTCCCCTTCAGGTATGGTTACCTGATGCTATGGAAGGACCTACTCCTATTTCAGCTCTTATACATGCTGCTACTATGGTAGCCGCAGGAATTTTTCTTGTAGCTCGGCTTCTTCCTCTTTTCATAGTTATACCTTACATAATGAATATAATAGCTTTGATAGGTATAATAACATTACTATTAGGAGCTACTTTAGCTCTTGCTCAAAAAGATATTAAGAGAAGTTTGGCCTATTCTACAATGTCTCAATTGGGTTATATGATGTTAGCTCTCGGTATTGGGTCTTATCGAGCTGCTTTATTTCATTTGATTACTCATGCTTATTCGAAAGCATTGTTGTTTTTAGGGTCCGGATCAATCATTCATTCAATGGAAGCGATTGTTGGGTATTCTCCAGATAAAAGTCAGAATATGGTTCTTATGGGTGGTTTAACAAAACATGTGCCGATTACAAAAACTGCTTTTTTTTTAGGTATACTTTCCCTTTGTGGTATTCCACCTCTTGCCTGTTTTTGGTCTAAAGATGAAATTCTTAATGATAGTTGGTTGTATTCACCGATTTTTGCAATAATAGCTTTTTTCACAGCAGGATTAACTGCATTTTATATGTTTCGGATCTATTTACTTACTTTTGAAGGATATTTAAATGTTCATTTTCAAAATTACAGCGGCAAAACAAATAACTCGTTTTATTCAA
>NW_028290560.1:0-5000 GCF_965113065.1 Corylus avellana
CCTTTTCATCACTTCTGTAAGAGGTAAATCCTTATGGACTGTCATAATATCCAGATTAATTTCGTCCCTTTGAATAGCGGATATAACAATTTCTCTTGGATTTGTCATTCTAAGCAGGAGACAATATACTTTGATGTTATTGATGATTCTTTGATTTAAATAATCATTCCATCTCAATTGAAAATTAAAATACCTTTTTAGTAAGAGCTCAAGCTCTGCTTCTATTTTATTCCTGTATTGCTTTTTGTTTCTACGTTTTTTCATGTCTGATCCCGTATAATCTTCTTCAACATCTTTTTCTTTTTTTTTTTCTTGGTTTGAGAGAGCTGATTCAAGATCTGCTTGGTCCGCTAATTCTTTTTCTCCTTGATTTTTATTTTCTAATTCAAAAGTCTTTTTTTCATTCGATAATATAAAAATATCGCTTTTTTTCTTTCCAGTGATACTTTTATGTTTCTTAACATTTTTATTTACATTAAAATTGAAAAGAAGTAATTTGATTGTATGACCCACGGTTTAATCTTATATGTATTATAAAGTATCACAAATTCTGGGAATAACCAAAGTTCTAGATTCGATATGGGACGACCTAGTATTTCTTCATTCATTCCCATCCAATCCACAAGAGGTTTTTTTTGATTGAATGGGTTAATTTTTTGATCTTGATGAATCGTGAAATAAAAAAGACCTTTCTTTTTCTTATCAATTTTATCGATTATTTGATAATTATTAACCCCAGTCTTAGTCTTAGTATTTTTATTTCTGTTGGTGACAGTATCAATATCGACCCAGGCCCCAATATCGGTCTTCTTTCTAAGACAAAAATTGAGAATTTTCCAATCAAAATATTTTCGATCCATATCTTTTTTTCTATCTATACTATCATCTTCTCCTAGATAATTATTGATAAGGATACCTTCCAGCATATCAAATAGTTTGTGTTTAGGCGTATTGTAAGTATAAGAAATCTCTTGGTTATTATTTACTTGTAATGGCAATCCATAAATATATGAGTCTTTCTTATCCTCATAATTAATCGATTTATATGAAAAAAGAATCATATCTATATTGTTTTTTTAAATTTTCTTTTTGATTTAGTAATAAATCTATTTCAAAATCATTTTGTTTTTCATAATGAATTAATCGGTTTTTTTCATATGAATCACATTTGTTTAAATCTTTATTTTTAGCCGTACGGCATTGATATTGATTGACTCTATTTCGCCATTTTTGCGGTACTAATCGTGACCATCTAATCTGAGATAAATCATATTGATATTGATAATGATCCTTTAGCCAGTTTTTCCATTCATTAATTACAGAATTTCGAAGGTTCTTATGTTGTCTTAATTCGGAATCAAATATTTCTTGCGTTCCAACAAAATACTCTTTTATTTCATTCTTAAGAAAAAAATATGTTCTGTAATATTTAAAGACAGATCTTAACTTATATAAGTTACTGACTTGGGTTTGTGATAATTTGTAGAATACATATGCTTGTGACAAGTAAGATAAGTCCAAAAAAATATGTGAATTCTTATTAATACAAGGTGACCTTTTTATAGTTGAAATAAAGTTAATTATACTTTGATTTGTTTTATCAATTCTTTCTCGATTTGCTTCATTATTGTAAATGTATTTAGTAATAATTTTTTTTGTTAATTCAATAAAAAGCTGTGCATTGATTCTAGGGGTATTAATGATACGCAGAAAGATATACATAGATATCTTTTCAATAAAAAATTTTAAAAAATGATGGGATTTACGAAGTAATCGAATATTTTTTCTTTTTAATATCCGCCAAATATTTTTTGGTGATTCTAATCTTTTATCTTCATAACTTATTTTGTTAGGGTTAAGATTTATCTCTCGAGTTATAAACTCCCTTTTCTTGTCTTTTTTCATTTTTTCTATTTGATTTATGATTGTATTTGTTCTATTAGTTAGATTTTTAATCCTTTTTTCTGTCAATGAGTAAGTTGCCCAATCCATAGATCGAATTTCAATAGACGATTCGGGAATAATTTTATTATGTATTATCGAATCTTTTTCTTTTTTAGTTTCACTCAATTCGTATATTCCTAGTTTTTTCAATCCAAATAATATAATTTGGTTTCTTTTTGAAAATTCTTTTATTATTTTTTTTAGAAATATAATGCTTTTGAGGACCCATTTTTTGTTTCTTTTGCTTTTGCTACATTTATAAATGTAGCATTTATAAAAAATTTTGTTCTTTCTTTTAAAACTCTTAGAACTAAAAAACATTTTTTTTTTAATTTGAATTTCTTTTTTTCGAATTCTTTAAAAATGGGTTCAAAAAAGGAAAGTTGTTTTCGGGGAGAACACAAGGCAGTTCAGCTTCCATTCCCAAAACTGTTAAAAAACAAAAATCATTTTTTTGTCCTTTCCCTTTCTTTTTAATTGGATCTTTATGAGGGGATCGTAACTTAGATCTGTGCCAAGGTTTCAGACGAAAAGGAAATAGTATCTTTATCTGAATACCGTCTGTTAACCAGTTTTTCGGAAATTCTTTTTCGGATAATTGAACGCCATTATAGGTGCATTTAACATGGATTTCTTTTATTCAAATCCTTTAAATCCTCGGACCATTCGGGAAATTGAAATAATAATATACGAACAATATTTTTAGCTATTATTAATGAAGGTAATAGAATATATTTTCTAAAAATTGATTGGATTACTAATAAAAAACCTCTTATTACTTGAGCAAAGAAAAAGCTATCCCAAGCTTCTGCTATTTCTATACGAATTTTTTTCTCTCTTTTGTATTTTTCGTTTTTGTCCTCCTCTTTTTTCTCACTTTCTTTTGTCTTTTCCTTTGTATAATCCGAATTTTTAATTCCTTCTTTTTCCAAATCCAATTTAAAAAAATGATTTTCATCAGCTCGGGAATATCAAAATAAAAAAAAAGGGGTTTGTCTAGTCTATCCAAAAAAAGAGGGGAATGCACATTTGCTTGAAACAGTTCCCAAATAATCGTTTTACGTCTTTGAGCTCGCACGGAGCCCTTTTTTTATATCTGAGAAAATCCGATTGTTTGTGAATAACGTATCAAAGCCAACTCTTCAGCTTGATCAGAATTATTAGTCTCTTTGTTATTAGTATAAGGATCGGTATTCTCCGGAATATCAGTAAAAATCACGACACGTTGGCTTTTCTTGAACGAATTTGATGATTCGTTGGCCCATTTTTGTCATTTTCTACTTCCTGTTGTTCTAATTCGTCGATTAATTTGTATGACCATCGAGGAACTTTTTTATTGATTTCTTTTATTCCAATATATTTTTTTCTAATTGTTTTATCCCTAGGATCAGTTATAATTGCATCGAATAAAAATTTTAAAATTTTTATTCGATCTTCCGAATCAATTCTTACTTGTTTGTTTTCCTTAAATGAATAAAGTCCTTTCAAATTAAAATTTGATGTTGATTTTCCTGCAAACTTACTAATTATGTTCAAGAAATAAATAATTTCTGTTGATAATGATTTTCGATCAAATAGATTAACTTTCCGGTCAAATTCTGTGTAATTGGTAGTAAGAAGGATTCCATGAATCTTATTTATCCAAATTGTCTCTATGTAATGTTTTACAGAAGTTTTTATGATTGAGAATAAAAAAATATTTTTGATTTGTCCGCGATAGGGTCCGTTCAAGAAAGGATCATACATCGTAGGTAAATATTCTTTTTTAGTCTCATTATTACACAATCTAATCCTTTTTTCGATTATATCCAGAGGAATAAATCTCTTATCTAGAATTTCGACTCTATTTAAAAATTTGTTGCTTATGTTGTTCCTTTTTTGTTCATTGGTATAATTCCAATGATTATGCAGTTCATTATAGTAAATTTTTTCTATTGTAAACAAAGACATTTTTCTTTGTATCATTTCCAAAAAAGTTGATAAACTCGGTGGATACGTAAAAGATATCCTTTCTTTTCCATCACAGAAACATGTATGAAAAAAATATTGTGACATTTCATTTTTTACATACATGTCAACTCGATTCTTTTTTATATATCGAAATGGGCGATTCCATCGTTTATAGTTGAAAAGAGTAGTAACAAGAGGTTTTTCAAACCAGAATATTTCTTTATCCTTTTTATCTTTAAATATTTCTAACTTCGAATTTTCTTGATTCCCATCTAGATAAGAAGTTTCATAAATGGGTCTATTTTTATAGCGTGTCTCTTTAAAGTGGAATTCATCCTTTGTTTTTTCCTTTCCATTCATTCGGATCTCTTCCGTTTCATCAATTTTGTCCGGATCCTCCTTTTCTTCCGAAAAAAGAGAAGGAGAAGGATCTTCTTCGGTGGATTCCTCTTGTTCCTGTTTAGTCCCCTTCGTTTCGGAAGTTGTTTCTATTTCTACATCTGTTTCTTCCTCACTTTCCCCGCTTTCTTCCGTTTCTGAGGTTTCTTTCAGTTTCTTAGTAACAATGGGTGACGGTACTCTGTCTAAATAGTAGACACAGGTAATAAATAAGAGAATACTAAAGATTCGAGCCATAGAATTTCTCAATTCTGACACAAGGTACTAGATCTAATAAGTACATTAAATCTAATAGAATTATTTTGCTGTATCCAGACTAATACCAATCCAACCCATTTCATGAATAAAAATGTGACCAATTAACCAACCAACAAAACTACTTGTTACAAATTAATATCTTGTTGTTGCATCGAAACATATAAATGTTGACTAATCTGACCAACATTGAACTTGGTAAATGGAAATGGTTGAATAATTGAAAAATGAGATTATTCAGGAATACGCATTGAATGCTAAGATTTACGCATTTGAGTTTCTGGTAGTAGATCCATAATCAAAAAAGTTGTTTGTGATTGTTCCAGAAGAAATGAAACAAAGATACGGTAGAGCTAGGGACAGTTATTGTATGAGGTCTACCCAATGCTAGATGCAGAGGCGCATAATAGATCGATATGAACATCATGAGCTGTCCCGTAATAAAACCAGTT
>NW_028290560.1:22500-25000 GCF_965113065.1 Corylus avellana
GAGCGGGATCTACTTTTTGGGGAAGATGAGTCGAAGCAATAACAAGAATATTTCTAGTGGAACGTCTTTCACAATCCCTGGAGAGATAGTTCACTAATAGACCGAGGGATAAGTAATTCGACTCATTCACATCTAGATCATGAATGTTTGGAATCCATATTATGCAAGGAGACATTGCTTTTGCTAATTCGAATTGAAGGGTGATATAAAATCGGTCTATTTCCGGCATCATATCCATAGTTAGCGCATTCGTCATAGTTAGGAGCTCCAGCTCCGTATCAAGGTCACGGTCAATATCGTCACTATCATCAATATCGTCACTATCCTCAATAAGAAAACCCTCAGGCTTGTTATCCAGGAACTTGTTCAGAAATACTGTAATGAAAGGAACATAGGAGTTTTCCGCTAGGTATTTGACCAAATAGGATCGTCCAGTTCCTATAGAACCTATCACTAAAATACCCCTAGAGGGGGATAGGGCTAAGCGGAGCGAAAAGGGTTTTCCATGAGATGGGAAATTAAAACTATTAGCCCCACACGAGGTTTGTGAATAAGTGATTGTCTGATAATGAGCAAGGAATATCCGTCTTTCTGCTAAACAGGATGTATTGAACTCATAATTCATTAGATACTTTTTATGAATGTAAACTAAGTATCGTAAGTAAATTGCTCCCGGTTGTTCAATCATTTGATAACCAGAGTCATTCTTTGATAAATGATCACTATGAGTCAGACTCAATAGAATTTGATCAATCCTTTTTTCTGTCGTTAAGGTGGAGAACTGAACCAAGAATTCTCTTTCTTTATCATCAATCGAATCACTGTTCGAGACCCAGGATTCTATTTTATCATCAATCCAATCACCGTTCACGTTTTTTCTTTTTCTTATCAATGAATAGATCTCTTTACTTGTATGACTTAGATGTCTCGTATTTCTCGAAAAAGCGATTGGATTGATGGGATTTGGTATGATACTTATGAGATCGATGAGATTGATATTCAAATATTTCTTCTTAGAACGTATTGATTTGACCCCATAAGCGGGACCACCACCCCATAGCATGTTGCCGCCAGAAGCATAACCCCGTATTTCTTCTATAGAATCTCCTAATTGTTCCAGAGCAACTAGAAAGAGATTCTTTAACCATAAAGAATTCAGTTCAGATGTAGGATACCTATCCAGAAGTTTTCGCAACTCAATCATGTATGATGGAATCATCAAAGATTTGACCTTTTCGAACTCTGTCTGTAACTCACTATAGGCTCGAGAAACAAAGAGAAGATGTGTACGAACGAGATATCCAGCAACAAGAAGAAGGAAAAGGATTGAATAGAGGAACTCCCGAACATTTGGCGATCTCAGATGTGTCGATATCAATGGTGACTCATTATTTCGATGAATCATTTCTTCGGACAGAAGAAGATTATGTAAACACTTACTCGAAATCTCACTTATCAGATTCCATTGTGTCTTCCACAATTTTTCTGAAGAATTCGCCATGATATATCTGATCCATGCATAATATCATGAAAAATGGATACAAATTTTTGGCTGCTACTTAGTATCGGCAATAGGTCTGAAAAAGTATCTAAAAATATCAAATTTAGATATTTGTACCCTGTCGAAGTAAGGAACCATGGCATATATGTTTGGAATAGATTCCATTTTGAGAGAGTTGAAAAAGCACTATCTCGTTGAAAGGTTCTATACATCTGCCCTTTCTCAAGGCATTTCTTTAGACAAAGACTCCGTTTTTTCCTCTTTTCGGATGGTAAATATTTCTCAGAACATGGAGTGTGAATCAAACCCATGTTTGAATTGAAATTGAGATACTGCTGCAAGTTCTTCCCCTCTGAATCAGATAGATTCATATCTGAAAGAGGTTTACAATAAGTTCTTTCAAAATTTACTATTTGTCCCTCTGTTAGAGGTGTTCCAAAAATGTCTGCGATCGAGTAAATAGCTCTACGAACGAATGGATCGGATCGAATTGGAAAATGGAAAGATTTGTACAAGTTATACCTTTCGTCACCACTTTGTGGAAAATCGTTAGGTATGAATATGTTAGAGACCTGTGACTCGATTGGTGAAATAGTATCTCTCTCCAAAAAAGCATGTTTTTTTTTTACCGCCGCACAAAGAAAATATTTTGTTGCGAATGAACAAGATATTGAGGAATTGTCCATACGTAAAATCATAATTATTGACACGGGCCTTTTCCACATAAAAAGGGAATCTTTTGTTACAATCGAAGCAGAAGTGATGTGGATTATTCAAGAATCGAAGTCGATTTGCTTTATAAAAAGAAGATATCAATGAACTTCTATGAAATGGTTTCGCGGGATTCGGCCAATTGTCTTGATCGTGGGATATCATTGAGAAATAGGAATACGTGTTATCAAAAGATTTCTTGCGATTATTTCTAGTATGGAATGAGTCAATCATCCACCACTTTGGTATCTTATTGAACAAAAATGGTGATATTGTTCCTCCATTGAT
>NW_028290561.1:0-7500 GCF_965113065.1 Corylus avellana
AATGTGTCTTTGTTCCAACCACCGCGTAAGCCCCATACAGAGGATAGGCTGGTTCACTTGAAGAGAATCTTTTCTATGATCATACTTGATCATGTTGTGCGTGAACAGGCTCCGTAAGATCCAGTAGAATAAGTGATGTGGTATAATACAGATTCTGTTTTATCTATTTCACTTACTTAATAGTATGAAAATGCATTCATTTCTTTTGCATTGACTCGATTTATGATATATGTACTATCGGAGTGAAACAAGGGATCTAAAGAAGAACAGAGGCTAGACTCTATTAGTAACAAGTAAATTCTTTGTATGTAAAAAGTCTCGATATTTTTTTATTTTGGGGAATAAAATAAAATCGCAAGGTCTGAGACGACCCAGAAAGCACTTGATCATGGTCAACTTTGTAAGCCTACTTGGGTATTGAGCATTTACCTGTAAGAACTGAATTACTTGCATTCGTTTGACTTGTGCTCGAGCCGGATGATGAAAAATTATCATGTCCGGTTCCCTCGGGGGATGGATCCATAAAAATTCACCTATCCCAATAACAAAAAAACCTGACTTGAACGATCCTGTATTAAGAGCTAAATTGGCTAAAGGTATGGGTCATAATTATTATGGAGAACCCGCATGGCCCCAACGATCTTTTATATATTTTTCCAGTAGTAATTCTAGGCACTATTGCATGTAACGTAGGCTTAGCGGTTCTAGAACCATCAATGATTGGTGAACCTGCGGATCCATTTGCAACTCCTTTGGAAATATTGCCTGAATGGTATTTCTTTCCCGTATTTCAAATACTTCGTACAGTGCCCAATAAGTTATTGGGTGTTCTTTTAATGGTTTCAGTACCCGCGGGGATTATTAACCGTACCTTTTTTGGAGAATGTTAATAAATTCCAAAATCCATTTCGTCGTCCAGTAGCGACAACTGTCTTTTTGATTGGTACCGCAGCAGCCCTTTGGTTGGGTATTGGAGCAACATTACCTATTGATAAATCCTTAACTTTAGGTCTTTTTTAAATGGATTCAATTGTGAAATAATTATGAAATAAAATATCACGACATATGTATCTAGGGAATAGTCGCTTCAAAGTGAATTCTCCCTAGATACATCTATTCAATTTCATTTTGGATTTATTCTGAGTATATGGATTGTTCTAAAGATTCAAAACCCATTGGATTTCAAATTTATACCAAATGATTTTCTATTTCTAGAATGTCCAATATATGTTTTATGTCTTCTATGCGAAAATGTTTCATTTTCATAAAGTCGTCTTGACTTTTATTTAAAAGGTCCAATAGGGTATGTATATTGGACCTTTTGAGGCAATTATAAATCCTAGGAGGCAATTCTGATTGGTCTATAAAAATAGATTTCAATGCTATTTCTTTTTGATTTTTCTTTAGTTTAGTCAATCTATCATGAAAAGTAAAAAGGGGTAAAGGAACTTTGTGTTGATTGTTTTCTAAATGTAATTTATCTTCTTCCGCATGTAAAAAAGGAATAAATAACTCAATCAAATTCCGTGAGGCTTCATGAAGTGCTTCTTTAGGAGTTAAACTTCCATTTGTCCATATTTCGAGAAAAAGTATCTCTTGTTTTTCATTCCCATTTACATAAGAATGAATACTATGGTTTGCATTTCGAACAGGCATGAATACAGCGTCTATAGGATAACTTCCGTCTTGAGAGTTATTTGGTGTTTTTATACGATATCCGCGATTCCTCTCGATTTGTAATTCAATATACAAATTAATTGGTTCCGTTAGTTTAGCTATGTGCTGTGTATTATCAACAATTTCCACAGAAGGTGGTAAGATGATGTCTTGAGCAGTTACAGATCGGGGACCCTTGACACAAATAGACGCGCCACGAATTCCATACAGATTACTTCTCAATACAATTTCTTTCAAATTCATTAAAATTTCATGTACTGATTCTTGAATACCTACTATGGTAGAATATTCATGTGGTATTTTCTCAGATTTTGCGCGTGTGATACATGTTCCTTCTATTTCTCCAAGCAAAGCTCTTCGCATTGCAATGCCTATTGTATCGGCTTGACCTTTCAGAAGTGGAGACAGAATAAAGCGTCCATAATATAGACGCTTACTATCTGCTCTTGATTCAATACACTTCCATTGTAGTGTCCGAGTCGATACTATTACTTTCTCTCGAACCATAGTAATATTTTTATTTGATCAAACCATTAAATTATTTATTTTATTTCTCTTGAAATGTTTTGTTTATTTTTACACACGCCTTTTTTTAGGGGGCCTACACCCATTATGTGGCATAGGGGTTACATCTCGTATGAAACTTAATATTATACCACTTCTACGAATCGCCCTTAATGCCGCATCTCTTCCGAGACCGGGGCCTTTTATCATGACTTCTGCTCGTTGCATACCTTGATCCACTACTGTCCGAATAGCATTTCCTGCTGCAGTTTTGGGCGGCAAACGGTGTCCCTCTCCTTGTACCCTTGAATCCACAAGTACCAGCAGAGGACCAAGAAATTACCCGACCTCGTACATCTGTAACAGTCACAATGGTATTGTTGAAACTTGCTTGAACATGAATAACTCCCTTTGGTATTCTACGCGCACTCTTACGTAAACCAATACGCCCATTCCTACGTGAACCAATTCTTGGTACAGGTTTTGCCATATTTTATCATCTCATAAATATAAGTCAGAGATATATGGATATATCCATTTCATGTCAAAACAGATCCTTTCTTCTTTTTTTTGTATATCTGGTACCTTTTGTATACCCAGTACCTTAGAGAGTCTCTTTTATTTTAGAAAGATTATCCCTGTCTTGTTTATGTCTCGGGTTGGAACAAATTACTATAATTCGTCCCCGTCTACGGATCAGACGACATTTTTCACAAATTTTACGAACAGAGGCCCTTATTTTCATATTTGTCATTCCTTAACTTAATTTTGAATTTATTTATTGGAAGAAAATAAGTTTCTTGAAATTTTTAATTTTCGAATTGTATCCCTTCGAAAGAAATATTGAAGTTGAAAAAAAAATCAACTAATCGTTTGAATCCTTGTTTCAGAGTCTATAAATTATATGCCCTTTGGTTGAATCATAACGACTTATTAAAATTTTTACTCTATCTTCCAGTAGTATACGTATAAAATTACGCCGAATCCTTCCTGAACCATAACCTAGAATCCGATCTTCATTATCTAACCGAATCTTAAATATACCATTCGGAAGTGATTTCAGTAATTAAACTTCCATGAATCCATTTTTATTCTTTTATTCCAGGTAAAACCTCTTTGAAGTATTAACTAATGTAGGAGTAGAGTGAGATTAGAAACCCGCTCTTTATCTTTTTTTTTTCACAAATAAATAGTAAAGTTCCATATCTAAGTTGGATATAAGAAAGCTTACCATATATAACACAAGATTTCTCCGCCAATTCTTTCTAGTCGGGCCTCTCGGTCCGTTATTATACCCCGAGAAGTAGAAAGAATTACAATCCCCATCCCGCCTAAAATTCTAGGAATTCGTTGATAGTTCGAATAGATTCGTAGACCGGGTCGACTGATCCGTTTTAAATTTAAAACAGTTTTATAGGGCCCTTTCCTATTCCTTCTATGTCGTAGGGTTAAAACCAACAAATATTTGTTGCTTTCTTGATGTTTCCTCACGTTTTCAACAAAACCTTCTCTTAACAGTATTTTAACAAGGTTTTCGGTGATGTTAGTAGATGGTATTCGAACCGTTCCCTTTCTATTCATGTCAGCATTGCGTATAGAAGTTATTATATCAGCAATAGTGTCTTTACCCATGATAAACTAAAATTATTGTTGCCCCCGAATTTTGATATAATCAACATGCTTTTTTTCTTTATATATATATTTTTATGAATTGTTAAAGATATATGCGTGAGACAAATCTACTGATTAATTTTATCTATTTTATTCAAATGTTATAACTATATTATAGTCTCGTCTTTATTATACTTATAGTACTTCGGGCGCTAATGAAACTATTTTAGTGAAATTTAACTGTCTCAATTCCCGTGCGATCGCACCAAAAATTCTAGTTCCTTTTGGATTTCCCTCTTGATCAATAACAACCGCAGCATTGTCATCATATCGTAGTATCATACCGTTGTCACGTTTGAGTTCTTTACAAGTACGTACAATTACAGCTCTGATCACTTCAGATTTTTCTAAAGGTGTATTTGGTATTGCTTCCTTGATTACAGCAACAATAACGTCACCAATATGAGCATATCGTCGATTACTAGCTCCTATAATTCGAATACACATCAATTCTCGGGCCCCGCTGTTATCCGCTACATTTAAATGGGTTTGAGGTTGAATCATATCATTTTTTTTAATTTGCTCTTTTGATGCAAAGGGGCGAAGTAAAAAAAAGAAATATTGTTTGTCCAAAATAAATAAAAAAAAAGAAATCTACAATTGTTTTTTTTATTCCTCTACAATTGTTTTTTTTATTCCAAAGACCTCTTTCCTTTGGTTTTACATTCCTATCCTGAAATAATGAATTGAGTTCGTATAGGCATTTTGGATGCCGCTATTGAAATAGCCTTTCTGGCTATATTTTCTGCTACTCCGCCCATTTCATAAAGTATTCTACCCGGTTTAACGATAGCCACCCAATATTCGGGAGATCCTTTCCCTGAACCCATACGCGTTTCCGCGGGTCTTACTGTAACTGGTTTGTCTGGAAATATACGTACCCATATTTTTCCACCTCGGCGCACATTTCGTGTCATTGCTCGCCGCCCTGCTTCTATTTGTTTAGATGTGATCCACGCGGGTTCAAGTGCCTGAAGAGCATATCTACCGAAGCAAATACAATTACCTCTATAAGATATTCCTTTCATTCTTCCTCTATGTTGTTTACGGAATCTGGTTCTTTTGGGGTTATAGTTGATGGTTGTTTATCAATTCATTCCATCTCTACTACAGAACCGGACATGAGAGTTTCTTCTCATCCAGCTCCTCACGAATGAAACAATTATAAAATAATATACATGTATTTAATGAATAATATACTGAATCGTGGGATTCATTGAGATTTTATCTAATCTATTATAAATTTGTATATCTTGTTTTGATAGTTTATATAATTAATTAAACTTAAATATATATTCTATTTTTCTATTTATAGTTATAGATAATTATTTTATAGATTATTTAGAGATAATGTTATAGATAATATAATGTCATTTTGTTATAACGAATCTTTATTTTATTTTGTCTTTTTTATTATCATATCGGATTGACCGAAATTTATAAATCTAATAAAATAAAAACTTTCGCGGGCGAATGTTTACTCTTTCAATATCTATTTCAGTTGTAGGGCTATCCCATGACATGACCTTTCAGAATAAAAGTGGATTGGTCCCGGGTTTGTTCCGCCATCCTACCCAGTGAATCATTAGGATTCGTTTTCAATAGAATCTTATGCATCCACAGGTTTCGTCGTTCCCATCGCTTCTCAATTAATGGTTAGGCCTGAATTCTACAATGGAGCTCCTAATGAAAATGAAATATGTTCTTGAGTCAATTTTCTCAGTCTTTATTGACTCGGGGCTCTTGATTTTTTTGTTCTATGAACAAACTCATCTAATTATAGATCAATCAAATTAGTATTGATGCTTTATTACACTATCCTTTATAAGATCACTCATAGACCTTACATATTGGAATCATATAGCATTGATATTCTTTTTCTCTCTTTCTCTCACCCTTCCATTTATCCGCATTTTTATTGTTATTGCTTCACAACTTATAATCAAATTTGTTTTTCTTTTTTTTATTATGCAAAAAAACTTTCCGTTGCTACAATGATATAACCAATATATCATATCGTGACCGGTTCTTTCTATCTAGATAATATGAAGCGATGAGTTGGTTATTAGTTCTATAGTTATTAGTTCATACTATGTATGGGCCGGTCCGTGTTTTTGAACCCTAACCCTAAAAAACCAACGAGTCACACACTAAGCATAGCAATTATCTCAATATCAAAAAATTAATTGAATTTTTATTCAACCTTATAGAATTGCCCATTTTTGTTTTTATTTAACATAAAAAGAATGAAAGAGTTTGTCATTTTTTTCTTTTTTTTGTATTGCCGATAGAACGTAAAGACAAGTCAAATAAAGGTTTATTCTTCCTCGTCTACAAATATCCAAATTTTGATGCCTAATACCCCATAGATAGTTCCAACTGTATAGGAACAATAATCAATTTTAGCTCGAATGGTTTGTAGAGGAACCCTACCCTCTCTGATCCATTCGACACGCGCAATTTCTTTTCCGTCGATACGCCCTGCAATTTGTACTTGAATTCCTTTTGTACCTGCCTGTTCAGTTAATTCAATAGCCTTTTTCATTGCTTTTCGAAATGAAACTCTATTCTTTAATTGTCCGGCTATAAATTCTGCGAGAATATTAGGGTGTCCATAAGGGTTTGTAATTCTTGTAACAGCAATGTTGAGTTTTCGGTTTACACAATTAAGTTCTTTTTGTACATCCATCTGTAATTCTTCAATTCTTCGAGGCCGACCTTCTATTAGTAATTTTGGAAATCCCATATAGATTATGACCTGAATCAGATCGATTCTTTTTTGAATCTCTATACATGCAATTCCCTCAATACCAGAGGATATTCTAATATTTTTTTGTACATAATTCTTAATATAATCTCGTATTTTTTGATCTTCTTGTAAACCTTCGGAATAATCTTGTGGTTGTGCAAACCAAAGAGAATGATGACCTTGGGTTGCACCAAGTCTGAAACCAAGTGGATTTATTTTTTGTCCCATAATCCCCCGATACTATATATATCATGACACGTCATATCTGTGTACTTATTTTTATTTATCCATCCAGGGTTTTTTAAGCATAATATGGTGTATTCGGATCTTTTATAATATTGTTCGTTTACAGACACATCTTTTAATACAATAGTTATATGACAAGTGGGTCTTTTTATCGGATAAATCGGATAAATACGTCCTCGAGTTCGAGGTTTCAATTTTTTAACAGTAGTACCCCCGTTGACTTCCACTTTACTAATGATTAAACTTGCTTCGTTTAAACCCATATTGTGAATAGCATTTGCTGCTGCAGAATAAACCAATTTGAAAAGTGGATAATATGCTCGACAAGGCATAAGTTCTAGTACCATAAGTGTTTCTTCGTAGGAACGTCCACGAATCTGATCAATTACTCTTCGTGCTTTGTTAGTAGACATACGTATATGTTTACCTAAAGCACATACTTCTGTATATGGATTCCTCTTTCTTTTCTTTATCATAAAAGTCACCTCTTACTAATGAACGATAAGCATCTATATTTACGTTATTTTTCATTTTTTATTTTTTTAACGACGAGATCTATTATCATTTTTCGCGTGTCCTCGGAAATTTAGAGTAGGTACGAATTCTCCCAATTTATGGCCCACCATACGATCTGTTATATAAATAGGCAAATG
>NW_028290561.1:12500-15000 GCF_965113065.1 Corylus avellana
TTTTGTCCAAGTTTCTTCTCTTTTTGTCTAACTCACTTCCTTTTTTCTTTGTGAGTTTCGGGAATATCCCCATTCATAGGTCCGAGATCCACATCTATGAATTGAAAGGTCCGAATGATCAACTCTGCAATCAGTTGTTAGAATCAATAGGTCTTCAAATCGTTCATTTGAAAAAATTGAAACCCTTCTTATTGGATGATCATGATACTTCCCAGAAATCGAAATTCTTGATCAATGGAGGAACAATATCACCATTTTGTTCAATAAGATACCAAAGTGGTGGATGATTGACTCATTCCATACTAGAAATAATCGCAAGAAATCTTTTGATAACACGTATTCCTATTTCTCAATGATATCCCACGATCAAGACAATTGGCCGAATCCCGCGAAACCATTTCATAGAAGTTCATTGATATCTTCTTTTTATAAAGCAAATCGACTTCGATTCTTGAATAATCCACATCACTTCTGCTTCGATTGTAACAAAAGATTCCCTTTTTATGTGGAAAAGGCCCGTGTCAATAAATTATGATTTTACGTATGGACAATTCCTCAATATCTTGTTCATTCGCAACAAAATATTTTCTTTGTGCGGCGGTAAAAAAAAACATGCTTTTTTGGAGAGAGATACTATTTCACCAATCGAGTCACAGGTCTCTAACATATTCATACCTAACGATTTTCCACAAAGTGGTGACGAAAGGTATAACTTGTACAAATCTTTCCATTTTCCAATTCGATCCGATCCATTCGTTCGTAGAGCTATTTACTCGATCGCAGACATTTTTGGAACACCTCTAACAGAGGGACAAATAGTAAATTTTGAAAGAACTTATTGTAAACCTCTTTCAGATATGAATCTATCTGATTCAGAGGGGAAGAACTTGCAGCAGTATCTCAATTTCAATTCAAACATGGGTTTGATTCACACTCCATGTTCTGAGAAATATTTACCATCCGAAAAGAGGAAAAAACGGAGTCTTTGTCTAAAGAAATGCCTTGAGAAAGGGCAGATGTATAGAACCTTTCAACGAGATAGTGCTTTTCAACTCTCTCAAAATGGAATCTATTCCAAACATATATGCCATGGTTCCTTACTTCGACAGGGTACAAATATCTAAATTTGATATTTTTTAGATACTTTTCAGACCTATTGCCGATACTAAGTAGCAGCCAAAAATTTGTATCCATTTTTCATGATATTATGCATGGATCAGATATATCATGGCGAATTCTTCAGAAAAAATTGTGGAAGACACAATGGAATCTGATAAGTGAGATTTCGAGTAAGTGTTTACATAATCTTCTTCTGTCCGAAGAAATGATTCATCGAAATAATGAGTCACCATTGATATCGACACATCTGAGATCGCCAAATGTTCGGGAGTTCCTCTATTCAATCCTTTTCCTTCTTCTTGTTGCTGGATATCTCGTTCGTACACATCTTCTCTTTGTTTCTCGAGCCTATAGTGAGTTACAGACAGAGTTCGAAAAGGTCAAATCTTTGATGATTCCATCATACATGATTGAGTTGCGAAAACTTCTGGATAGGTATCCTACATCTGAACTGAATTCTTTATGGTTAAAGAATCTCTTTCTAGTTGCTCTGGAACAATTAGGAGATTCTATAGAAGAAATACGGGGTTATGCTTCTGGCGGCAACATGCTATGGGGTGGTGGTCCCGCTTATGGGGTCAAATCAATACGTTCTAAGAAGAAATATTTGAATATCAATCTCATCGATCTCATAAGTATCATACCAAATCCCATCAATCCAATCGCTTTTTCGAGAAATACGAGACATCTAAGTCATACAAGTAAAGAGATCTATTCCATTGATAAGAAAAAGAAAAAACGTGAACGGTGATTGGATTGATGATAAAATAGAATCCTGGGTCTCGAACAGTGATTCGATTGATGATAAAGAAAGAGAATTCTTGGTTCAGTTCTCCACCTTAACGACAGAAAAAAGGATTGATCAAATTCTATTGAGTCTGACTCATAGTGATCATTTATCAAAGAATGACTCTGGTTATCAAATGATTGAACAACCGGGAGCAATTTACTTACGATACTTAGTTTACATTCATAAAAAGTATCTAATGAATTATGAGTTCAATACATCCTGTTTAGCAGAAAGACGGATATTCCTTGCTCATTATCAGACAATCACTTATTCACAAACCTCGTGTGGGGCTAATAGTTTTAATTTCCCATCTCATGGAAAACCCTTTTCGCTCCGCTTAGCCCTTATCCCCCTCTAGGGGTATTTTAGTGATAGGTTCTATAGGAAACTGGACGATCCTATTTGGTCAAATACCTAGCGGAAAACTCCTATGTTCCTTTCATTACAGTATTTCTGAACAAGTTCCTGGATAACAAGCCTGAGGGTTTTCTTATTGAGGATAGTGGGACGATATTGATGATAGTGACGATATTGACCGTGACCTTGATACGGAGCTGGAGCTCCTAACTATGACGAATGCGCTAACTATGG
>NW_028290562.1:15000-32500 GCF_965113065.1 Corylus avellana
TTATGTAAGGTATAACTATGAAAAGAGGAAGAAGCCGAGCTACAAGAAAAATTCCTGCGGCTACCATAGTAGCAGCATGTATAAGAGCTGAAATAGGAGTAGGTCCTTCCATAGCATCAGGTAACCATACCTGAAGGGGAAATTGAGCGGATTTAGCAATTGCACCAGAAAATAATAGGAGGGCACACAAAGTAACAAATAAAAAATTAACTTCATTATTATAAATCAAGTTATTGAATATCTCAAACAAATCCTGAAATTCGAAACTGCCTGTTATCCAATAAAGACCTAAAATTCCTAATAATAAACCAAAATCCCCTACACGATTAGTTACAAACGCTTTTTGACAAGCATTCGCTGCAATCGGTCGTGTGAACCAAAAACCTATTAATAGATAAGAACAGACTCCAACTAATTCCCAAAAAATATAAATTTGTATCAAATTAGAACTAGTCACTAATCCCAGCATTGAAGTATTGAAAAAACTCATATAAGCAAAAAATCTCAAATATCCTTGATCATGAGACATATAATTGTCACTATAAATAAGAACCATAATTCCAACAGTAGTAATTAAGATTGACATAATAGAAGTAAGTGGATCGATCAAGTAGGTGAACTCTAAAGAAAAGTCATTATTGATGGTCCAAGACCATACATATTGATAGATATAACTGTTATTTATTTGCTGAATAGGCGGATTGGCTGAAAAAATCATAACTATACTTAACAATAAAACACTAGGAAAAGCCCACATGCGGCGAAGATTTTTTGTTGCCTTCGGGAAAAGGAGAAGTCCCACTCCTATTAACATAGGAATTATAACTGGAATGAAAGGTATGATCCATGAATATTGATATGTATATTCCATAAAAATAAATAAATAAAAATCTTTTATTTTTAATTAACTGTTTCTGATTCACCAGCTCTTATTTTTTTTTTGAAAGGAATCAGTTAATAAAAAAATTAAAATATATAAAACTAAAATAAAATTTGATATTCTTAATTATTATAAATTTTTTCCAAATACTTCAAACAAAACAAGATATTTCAAATCAAGAAGTTTGAATTGGTCAAATGAGATGACCAAGCTACTATTGAAAAATAAATACTTACTCTTTTTTTAAGTAAGATTTTATGAAGCTACAAAAAATAAAGATTTCAATTATTATTACAATTTACATAATACAATATTTTAACAATATTTTAATCTCGGGAGAGGGTAAGGACAAATAATTACACCAAAAAGAGTATTTTATTTTGATATGATTCATAAAAGACAGACACAGTCCATACATAACTTAACTCAAGGAAATAAGAGCTATTTTTTTTAGTTCGTTTATTCAGAATCATTAACCAATGCAGTTTTGAATTGATTGAAGGAATTACTAAAATAAAATGACTTTTCTTTAGAAAAAAATGATGTATACTTTAACACATTAACTGCGAGTCTCATTTGAATTTGAAAATTTTAATTAGGTGCACTCTTTTTCGAGTTTGACTAATTAAGCAATTAAAAAAAAAATTAAGGGAATTAAGGGTTGGTTTCTTAAACTTTTTGATGTATTTTATTACATGTATAAATATAGCACGATGAAAATAAACAATAAACAATATAAAGGAACAACCACTTTGGTTTATATTTTTTCTTTTTTTATGACGAGAGTCTAATTTAGACTATAAATAGATAATTAGATAGTAAGTAAAGAACAATTGGTTTTGAACAATAGATGTCTTTCACATCCAACTAGAGAAATGAATACTCTATCATAATTTTTTAATGGCAGTTCCAAAAAAACGCACTTCTATATCAAAAAAACGAATTCGTAAAAATATTTGGAAAATGGAGGGGTATTGGGTAGCATTGAAAGCTTTTTCGTTAGCGAAATCTCTTTCTACAGGGAATTCAAAAAGTTTTTTGTACAATAAGAAATAAATAACTAATTACTGGAATAATCTGAATCTATCTCTGACTCTAAAAAAAGTCTAGTTTCATTTTGAATTTCGTTTCTAATTTTTTAATTTATATATAATAATTATACTTAAAAACTATAAAAAAAAAAAAAGTAATGATTCCCATTCCTTAATGTTTTGAATGGATAAATATTAAATTGAATTCGTTTTGCCATTATGTTATGTAAAATAATTATTATTTTGTATACTTAATACTTAATTTTGTAAAATGATATTCTTTTTTGTTTGACAAAAAAAAGAATAAATACAAGATATAAAGTTTCAACTGTCTTTTTAGTAAAGTTTTGTCTTTTTTATATTTATTTATTATATTTATATAATATATATATACTATTTTTTATAGAACAACAAATATAAGATCTTTAATCCAAATTCAAATTAATGAGTTGTTGAAACTCATTTTTTTAGTTTCAAACTTGTTTTGTAATTTTCTGAACAATCATTTTAAACAATAATTATCAATATATATATACTCCTTATCCTTATATATACCTTATATACCTCGTATAAAATATCCACCTAAATGGGACAAGAAGCTTTTATCAATGGATATTTTATACGAGAAATGTATCAATTTTGGTCATCAAAAAAAAAAAAAAAAAAAATGGATCCTATAGTTGCTTGGGCTGGGGAAGATAGATCAATATATGTATTAAGTATTCATTTTTAACGGGTTATTCTAATTTGAAGTAGGGTCCAATTACGATAGAAATCGAAACTCTTTTTTTATATGATACGCTCAATACCCAACCCAATCCCAATTTAATTAAATCAAACAAATAATAAAAAATAAGGATTATTATTGGAAATACGTTTTAAATCACTATTTTTTAAACGAGTTTTTATTCATCAATTTCTTTATTCATAAATTGAAATGTTTCCTATAAAACTAAAAAATATTGAATGATTGAGTACTTTAACCTAGACGATTAAATAAGAATAGGTTATTATGATTTCGAACAAGCCGCTATGGTGAAATCGGTAGACACGCTGCTCTTAGGAAGCAGTGCTAGAGCATCTCGGTTCGAGTCCGAGTGGCGGCATGGCATCTTATAAAAGAGTAAGTCCTATAATAAATTCAATTCCCGATTTCCATTCCTATAATTTTGAGAATCCCCCCCCCCCCTTTTTTTATTTATTTTATAATTTTTTTATGATATTTTCAAGTTTAGAGCATATATTAACTCATATATCCTTTTCGGTTGTTTCAATTGTAATTTCAATTCGTTTGATAATCTTATTAATTAATGAAAGCGCAGGACTATATGATTCATCAGAAAAGGGCATAAAAACTACTTTTGTCTGTATAACAGGATTATTAGTTACTCGTTGGATTTATTCGAGACATTTACCCTTAAGTGATTTATACGAATCATTCATTTTTCTTTCGTGGAGTTTGTCCATTATTTGTATGGTTCCGTATTTAAAAAAAAATATAAACCATTTAAGCGCAATAACCGCGCCAAGTGTTATTTTTACCCAAGGCTTTGCTACTTCTGGTTTTTTAACTGAAACGCATCAATCCGTAATATTAGTACCCGCTCTACAATCTCATTGGTTAATGATGCACGTAAGTATGATGGTATTGGGTTATGCAGCTCTTTTATGTGGATCATTATTATCAGTAGCTCTTATAGTCATTACATTTCGAAAAGTCATAAGGGCTTTTGAGAAAAAGAATAATGATTCATTTTCATTTGATGAGATCCAATACATGAATGAAAGAAACAACGTTTTATGGAACATTTCTTTGATCTCTTCTAGGAATTATTATAGATCTCAATTGATTCAACAATTGGATCATTGGAGTTATCGTATTATTGGTATAGGGTTTCTCTTTTTAACCATAGGTATTCTTTCGGGAGCAGTATGGGCAAATGAGGCATGGGGCTCATATTGGAATTGGGATCCGAAGGAAACTTGGGCATTTATTACTTGGACCATATTCGCGATTTATTTACATATTCGAACAAATAAGAATTTTGAAGGTGTAAATTCCGCAATTGTAGCCTCGATGGGATTTCTTATAATTTGGATATGCTATTTTGGGGTCAATCTATTAGGAATAGGGCTACATAGTTATGGTTCATTTACACTAACGTCTAACTGAAGAAAGGACCTAACGAACACAAGCAAACATGGGACAGCATATATATATAAGAAAACATTGTGTAAGCCTTCGAGAACCTTTTGAATCAAAGTAGTGATTCAAAAGGTTCTTACAAAGGCCAAACAAATCTGGTTAAAAGTCTAATTCATTTTTTTATTTTTAACTTAAGTTTAACTTAAACTTAAGAGAAGAAAAAATACTTATTATTTTATTGTTTTTTTTTAATTGTACAACGAATTTTTTAAAACATCCTAATATTATTTCTTATTTATTATTATAGTATAGCATTAGTATAGGATTGCTGTTTGATTTTTTATTTTATTCATGAAAATTATCTATAAAAATAGATAGATATAATATCTTCGACCTTGTCAACTGATAGTGAGAAAACGAAATCCGGATAAATACCAATACCTATTACTGGTAAAAGGATAGAGATCGAAACAAATAACTCTCGCGGTCCAGAATCAAAAAAATAAGAGTTTGGAGCATTAAAAAACTTGTATCCATAGAACATTTGGCGTAACATAGATAATGAATAAATAGGAGTTAATATCATTCCAATTGCCATTACAAATGTAATTAGTATTTTTGTTATTAAAAAAAATTTTTGGCTGGTAATTAGTCCCAAAAATACTATTAATTCTGCAACAAAACCACTCATCCCCGGTAATGCAAGGGAAGCCATCGATAAGATACTGAAAGTCGTGAATATTTTCGGAACCGGGATCGCCATTCCGCCCATTTCGTCGAGATAAACAAGACGTATTCTATCAAAACTCGTTCCCGCCAAGAAAAAAAGTGCAGCGCCAATAAAGCCATGAGAGATTATTTGTAAAATGGCTCCATTGAGGCCCATATCACTTATAGAGCCAATTCCTATAATTATGAAACCCATATGAGATATGGAGGAATAGGCTATTCTTTTTTTTAAATTACGTTGACCGGGAGATGCTGAAGCTGCATAGATTATTTGAAT
The DNA here is from genome assembly GCF_965113065.1 of Corylus avellana. NCBI lineage: Eukaryota > Viridiplantae > Streptophyta > Magnoliopsida > Fagales > Betulaceae > Corylus > Corylus avellana. The sequence goes on from NW_028290562.1 coordinate 20,064, forward strand.
TGTGCCTACTATAATCAACCAGGGAGCAAATAGAGAATGAGCGCGGGGCAATAATTCCATATTAATCCGAACCAATCCATACGCTCCCATTTTTAATAAAATTCCGGCTAGAAGCATACAAGTACTGTAATGTGCCTCTCCATGGGTGTCTGGTAACCATGTATGTAAAGGTATAATTGGTGATTTGACAGCAAAAGCAATAAGAAATCCAATATAGAATATTATTTCCAGTGCTACTGGATAAGATTGATTCGCTGATGTTTCAAAATTTAATGTTGGTTCATTGGAACCATATAAACCGATACCCAGAACTCCCATTAAGAAAAAAACGGAACTTCCCGCAGTGTACAAAATAAACTTTGTGGCTGAATACAAACGTTTCTTTCCCCCCCACACGGATAGAAGTAGATAAACGGGAATTAATTCTAACTCCCACATGATGAAAAAGAGTAAAAGGTCTCGAGAAGAAAATGATCCTATTTGGCCGCTATACATTGCTAACATCAGGAAATGGAATAATCGGGAATCTCGAGTAACCGGCCGAGCCGCTAAAGTAGCTAAAGTGGTGATAAATCCTGTCAGCAAAATAGGTCCTATAGAAAGTCCATCTATTCCCAATCTCCAGTAAAAATCAAAAAAATTGATCCATTTATAATCCTCCGTCAGTTGCATTAATCGATCGTCCAATTGGAAATGATAATAGAAGGCATAAGTTATTAGAAGGAGTTCCAGAGCACATATGAGTATAGTATACCCCCTTATTACCTTATTTCCTCTATGAGGGAGAAAGAAAATTAAAGAACCCGCGAATATTGGCAAAACTACCACTATTGTTAACCAAGGAAAATAATTCGTAGTAAAAACAAGATACACTTGGGCCAGAAAAATCCGTGCTCGAAAAAAGATATTCTATTTTTTTTTTATTTTATTTTTTCGAGCAGGGGGATTTTTGTCGGTAAAAAAAATGAATGTATTCAGGTGGGATTTGTGAAAGGAATCAATAAGCTAGGCCCATGCTTCGAGTTGTTTCATGCCATAAATAAACTCGAACACTCAAGTAATCCGTTGGACAGGCGGATTCACATCTCTTACAACCAACACAGTCTTCTGTTCTTGGAGCAGAAGCAATTTGTTTAGCTTTACATCCGTCCCAAGGTATCATTTCTAATACATCTGTGGGGCAGGCTCGGACACATTGAGTACACCCTATACACGTATCATAAATCTTTACTGAATGTGACATTGGATATATAAATTTTTGAACATCATAAGTTTTCGATCTAGTAAACTTGTAAATGAATTATACATATATTTAGTATTTAGACACCAGATGAATCAATGATTTACCAGAATTTTTATAATTAATCTGCTTCCGGATCGGCTCATGCGAGAGGTCCAAGATCCTTTGATTTATTGCATTTTTTGTAAACACGATCAATACATTATGTACCATCCATGTTAATTCGACTATATAAATATTATAATTTATATGATTAATACTGCTTATTAATACAATACTACTTATTCAACAAATTTGATTGATTGATACGAGTTGATTTTCTGTTACGATAAATTGCGGAAACAATAGCTGGTCCAATAGCTGCTTCAGCGGCTGCAATAGCTATAACAAAAATTGAAAAAATATTTCCTTTTAATTGGCGACTATCAAAAAAATCAGAAAATGTTACAAAATTTATATTAACTGCATTCAGTATAAGTTCAAGACACATAAGGGCTCTAACCATATTTCGACTTGTGATCAATCCATAGATACCGATAGAAAATAAATAGGCACTCACAACAAGTACATGTTCGAGCATCATTGACCAACTCCTTATCAATTTCGATTTATTTCAAGATAAAAAACAATTTAATGGGTTCAACTGACTAGATAGAATATAAAAAGTTTGGTAATAGATTGAATAAAAGAATTTCTATTTATATTTTATACATAAACAATCTTCAAATAAAATTGAAGTGAGGGGAAATGGATGTGATAACACAGAACAAAGTTTAATTTGTATTTAGGTTATTAGATTAGTTCGAAAGATTTCTTACTGGCGAGCCACAGCAATTGCACCTATCAAAGCAGCTAAAAGAATTATCGAAATGAGTTCAAATGGAAGAAAAAAATCTGTTGATAAATGAATTCCAATTTGTTGACTGTTACTTATCAAATCTTGCTCTATAATCTGGTTTGATCTTGTAGTCCAAATAATCCCGTACCATGACGTATCCAGAATAGTAGTCATTAGTGAAACAAAAATACCTGTACAAACCAACAAAGTAACCCCCTCTCCAACGGTCCAAAGATTAAAATCTTTGTAATATTCTGAACCATTCATGAACATGACAGCAAATATGATTAAAATATTTATGGCCCCCACGTAAATAAGGAGCTGTGCGGCAGCTACAAAATGAGAGTTTGATAGAATATAGAATAAAGATATACAAACAAGAACCAGTCCCAACGAAAAAGCAGAATAAATTGGGTTGGTAAGTAATACTACTCCTACACCTCCTAATATAAGACTGGATCCCAAAAAGACTAAAAGAAAATCATGTATCGGTCCGGGCAAATCCATTATATGTAAAGAGATAAATAAATCGAAATTTTTTTCATGACCTTATTGACCTCACCAGGAAAAATTTTTTTCTGAAAAGTTCTTATCTTAATTGAATTAAATCTAAATGCTAAGGAATGTGAATTGATGTAGGTATAGTTCTTGGACTAATATCATTCTTTATCTTAAAGAGTGGTTCGAAACTATATATATTTATATTTAGATTTCTAAATGATTACAGATATATTCATATTCAGAGATTTTCAATCCAAATTAAAGCACAAACCAACTAATCAATAGTTGAAATTTGTAGTTAGTGACTAAACAAAATAAACAAAAGAAACGGCATTTATTTCGATCAAAACGGAAACTTACTAATTGGAAATTACTCTTTATCTTTAATCAAAGGATTTACTTATATATCTTTTTTTTTATTTACTTATTTTTTTTTAGGTGAATTTAAAATTGTTCGAATTGTATAATCGTCAATTACTGATATTGGTAAACGACCCAAGGCAATTTGATTATAATTCAATTCGTGACGATCATAAGTAGAAAGCTCATATTCTTCAGTCATTGATAAACAATTTGTTGGACAATACTCAACACAGTTACCACAAAATATACAGATTCCGAAATCAATACTGTAATTAAGCAACCGTTTCTTTCGAATATTAGTTTCCAATTTCCAATCAACAACAGGTAAATCTATAGGGCATACACGAACACATACTTCACAAGCAATGCATTTATCAAACTCAAAATGTATTCGACCGCGGAAACGTTCTGATGTGATTAATTTTTCATAGGGATATTGAATCGTTACAGGTAAACGATTTGCATGGGATAGGGTAATCATGAAACTTTGACCAATGTACCTTGCAGCTCGTACTGTTTGTTGACCATAATTCATGACCCCAGTTACCATAGGGAACATATTGTAAATATCTATGAATATTTTTATGTTTGTTTCTTTCTCTTGTTTGAGACAAGCCACAAATTGAGAATATAGTATTCCTTTACAGTGAAAGAAGTTGGAAAGAAGTTGTTAATAATAGATTACCAAGAGAAATAGGTAAAAGAAATTTCCATCCCAGATTTAATAGTTGGTCTATTCTTAGCCTAGGTAAAGTCCATCTTGTTGTGATAGAAATGAACAAGAACAAATAAGTTTTGGCTAATGTAATAAAGATACCAATTGTCGTTCCAAAGACCCAGCGTGTTTTATTTATTTCAAAAAGATCAGAAACGAATATGTACGGAATAGAAATATTCCAACCGCCCAAGTAAAGAACTGTTACAAATAATGAAGAAACTAATAGGTTTAGATAGGAAGCAACATAAAATAAACCAAATTTGATGCCCGAATATTCGGTTTGATAACCTGCTACTAATTCTTCTTCTGCTTCTGGTAAATCAAAAGGTAATCTCTCACATTCTGCTAGGGAAGAAATTAGAAAAACGATAAACCCTATAGGTTGACGCCACAAATTCCATCCCCAAAAACCATATTTTGATTGAGCCTCAACTATATCAACTGTACTTAAACTGTTAGATAATCATAGTAGGTGATAACATCACTGTTACCATCGCTATTTCAGAACCGTACATGAGATTTTCACCTCATACGGCTCCCCTGGGGCCATAAATAAATCTAAGGACCGAGTCGGTATTATTTATCTTGCTATATTTATAGGATAAATAGGTTCCAAATCTAGCAAAGGCCCTGAATTAGACCGCTTAAATTCTGTCTGTTATATAATAATAAATAAAAAAAACTACGTCTGAATCGATCTTATCCTTTATTTAATAAATTTAATAAATAATTTAAATTCTTATTTGTTAAGTAATAACTTTTAGTCTTCAATAAAATACTGCTTGTAGAAATATCAATAACCCGTCGTTTTCAATTATGAAAAATAATTAGACATTCTATTAGTTTAGTTGATGAATTATGACACTAATTTTATCTCCATGACTATGTATATAGGAAAGAAAGAATAAAATAAAAGAATAAAAAAAAGATCTCTCTTTTTTTTTGTAATTCTATTTTTTCTATTTTTTTTTCATTCCTATTCTTCTTTCTTTTATTAAAAAGAAAATGGGGATTCTAAGAAAAAGGGGGAGCTTACAAAATAAAGGATTATTTCGTTTCCGATAGTCATTTATTTTAATTGGTGGATAGGAGTATACTCTGGATCGGAATCGTGGGGAGTACTGCCTGATCATTTCTACTAACTTAAAGCCCCAATTAGTATTCTTTTTATATTATGTGTAAATGTCCTTTGGGATAAATTACATAATCACTATTACTAATCCTTTGCGTAGTTTGGCATTTCTAACCATCCACTCATTTTTGCTAAACCCCCCGCTTTATGGTAATGCAAACAAATGTTAGTAAAAACCGAATAGGGTTGATTTTTTTGAACCCGCTTCAAGCTAGGATGACATGACTAATCAACCAATCTTGGGGTAAACGGTTTCTTCTTCTTCTGTTTATTTATGCTCAACTCTTTAATTCTTCTTATACATCGAAGACGAGACTCAATAATTTTACTGCAAATATATATTATATAGCTGTTTTCTTTCACTCATATAACTATATAATTTAATATAATTTAATTCATTAATCCAAAATCCAAATAATGAATTAAAAATGAAGATATCTATGCAATTTATTTCAACTCTTTTTCTATAACGACTAGAAAGAAAGGAATAGGGAAAAGTTTATGTTTCAACGAATCGCACGTAGAGCTATTGATAATACACATAGGGTTAATGGTATTTCATAACTAATCGATTGAGCAGCAGCTCGTAGACCACCTAAAAAGGAATATTTATTATTTGAACCATATCCTGACATAAGAAGTCCAATGGGAGCAATACTTGAAACCGCAATCCATAAAAAAACCCCGATATTGAGATCGGATAAAACAAGGCGATAGTCAAAAGGAATTACTGAATAACTTAGTAGAATTGATATGACTGCTATGGATGGTCCGATACTGAATAAACGAGTATCTCCTCTAGATGGAAGAAGATTCTCTTTGAAAAGTAGTTTTGTCCCATCTGCTAGAGCTTGAAGAACTCCCAAAGGACCGGCGTATTCGGGTCCAATACGTTGTTGCAGCCCTGCGGATATTTCTCTTTCTAACCATACAATTACTAGTACGCCTATTGTGATTCCCAATACAAGAGTCAAAATAGGAACAAGCACCCATATAATTCCATAGACCTCTTTTAAGGATTCCACTCTGTAAAAAGAATTGATATCTTGTATTTCCGTTGTATCAATTATCATTTCAACGATCAACTTCTCCCATAATGATATCTATGCTACCTAGTATTGTCATAATATCAGCCAATTTCATTCTTTTAACTAACTGAGGAAGAATTTGCAAATTGATAAAACCCGGCGGGCGAATTTTACATCTCCAAGGAAAACCACTCTGATCCCCTATCAGAAAAATTCCCAATTCGCCCTTTGGGGCTTCGACTCTCACATAAAGTTCTTGTTTCGGCAATTCAAAAATAGGAGAAGGTTTTTTACTAATGAATCGATATTCAAAATCATGCCATTCTGGATACCTTTCTCTATCAAAGTATCGGATTTCTAAATTCTCATAGGGACCCCCAGGAATTCCTTCTAGAGCCTGTTGAATAATTTTTATGGATTCTGTCATTTCACCAATTCGGACTAAATAACGAGCTAATGAATCCCCTTCTTTTTGCCATTGGACTTCCCAATCCAATTCGTCGTAACACTCATAATGATCAACTTTACGAAGATCCCATTGTATTCCGGAAGCTCGCAGCATTGGTCCTGATAAACCCCAATTTATTACTTCGTCTCTACCAATAATTCCTACGCCCTCAACGCGTTCTAAAAAAATAGGATTTCGTGTAATAAGTTTTTGATATTCAGTAACTCCTGTAAAAAAATAATGGCAGAAATCCAAACATTTATCTATCCAGCCATAAGGTAGATCAGCCGCTACCCCTCCGATACGAAAATAATTATGCATCATTCTCATACCAGTGGCAGCTTCGAATAGATCATATATGAATTCTCTTTCTCTGAAAATATAGAAGAAAGGAGTTTGTGCACCAATATCTGCCATAAAGGGTCCGAGCCATAACAGATGAGAAGCTATACGACTCAATTCCAACATAATTACTCTGATATAACTGGCTCTTTTAGGTACTTGAATATTTCCTAACTGTTCTGGCCCATTTACAGTTATTGCTTCTGTGAACATAGTAGCTAAATAATCCCAACGAGTTACATAAGGCAGATATTGTACAATTGTTCGGTTTTCCGCAATTTTTTCCATTCCTCTGTGTAAATAACCCAATATTGGTTCACAGTCAATAACATCTTCACTGTCCAGAGTAACGATGAGTCGAAGAACACCATGCATTGACGGGTGGTGGGGGCCCATATTGACTATCATGAGATCTTTTCTTGTAGCTGGTATATTCATAAGTTTTTCCTCGATTCATTCTTCCGTGAATTGCGTAAAACGAAAAAAAAATTCATCAAAATTCAAGATCTAATAAATCAAATAATTAAAAATGACTCTTCAAATTAACGAAAAATTAAAAATTAACGAATTCTTGATTCCCGAATACCCAACCTATTAATTAAGTTTTTATAACGTACTCTATTTTTCTTTGACAAATAAGACAGCAGCCGTTGACGTTTTCCCAGAATTTTACGTAGACCTCTTTGAGATAAATAGTCTTTTCTGTGCAATTCCAAATGTGAAGTAAGTCGTCTTATTTTATTGGTGAAACTCAATACTTGGAATTCAACGGATCCCCTGTTTTCTTCTTTTTCTTCTTGCGAAATAATTGAGATGAATGAATTTTTTACCATAAATAGGAATCGCCCCTCTCTTTTTTTGAGATATTTTTATCGATATATATATATATTTCTTGATCAGTAATAATAATGCCACTCATTTGAATTTGATATACACAATAATCTTAATTTCGTTAAGAATTCTTAATTTTGTCAAATAAAATTACTTAATTTATTACTCAATAATCAATCCCATTTTAAAAATTGGATTCGGATAGGATATCCTATACAAAAGTATAGTCTATTTCTGTACTCACAAAAAAAAATAAACAATAATTTAGACTTAAAAAAATCAGAAGATTTTGTTGATTCATTTTAGATCGAATTAATATAATGACTTTTCAATCGCGGATACATACGAATCCTTGTCATACTGAAACGACTGCCATTATTGGTATCAAACCAATAGCGATTCATACAAGCTAAATCTTCTAATCGATAATTGGGCCAAAGAAAGAACTTTAATTTAATTAGTTTATTTTTACCTCTATCAAGATTTTTTCTTTTATTCAACAAAACTTGATCGAAATTTGTTACCTTATTTCCATTGCATCCATTGCAAAATACTGTATTTCTATGGATATTGTTTCTATTCCTAGAATTGAAAAAAATTAGAATTCTCAATTCTCTACGATGCCTCGGGGATAAAATATTTTCAAGAACAAGCAAATCATAATGATTTTTGTCTCTATTTCCATTCATTTTTTGATGTATTGCAATGGATTCATAAAAATTCTTCTTATTTTTATCAACTAGGTATCTTTGATTAATTTGATGCTTACTCTTATGAACCAATGAAATACCTATGGTTTGATATATAATAAATTTTCCATCATTTTTTACAGACAGACGAACTGGTTCGATAATCAATATTCCCTTTTCATCACTTCTGTAAGAGGTAAATCCTTATGGACTGTCATAATATCCAGATAATTTCGTCCCTTTGAATAGCGGATATAACAATTTCTCTTGGATTTGTCATTCTAAGCAGGAGACAATATACTTTGATGTTATTGATGATTCTTTGATTTAAATAATCATTCCATCTCAATTGAAAATTAAAATACCTTTTTAGTAAGAGCTCAAGCTCTGCTTCTATTTTATTCCTGTATTGCTTTTTGTTTCTACGTTTTTTCATGTCTGATCCCGTATAATCTTCTTCAACATCTTTTTCTTTTTTTTTTTCTTGGTTTGAGAGAGCTGATTCAAGATCTGCTTGGTCCGCTAATTCTTTTTCTCCTTGATTTTTATTTTCTAATTCAAAAGTCTTTTTTTCATTCGATAATATAAAAATATCGCTTTTTTTCTTTCCAGTGATACTTTTATGTTTCTTAACATTTTTATTTACATTAAAATTGAAAAGAAGTAATTTGATTGGTATGACCCACGGTTTAATCTTATATGTATTATAAAGTATCACAAATTCTGGGAATAACCAAAGTTCTAGATTCGATATGGGACGACCTAGTATTTCTTCATTCATTCCCATCCAATCCACAAGAGGTTTTTTTTGATTGAATGGGTTAATTTTTTGATCTTGATGAATCGTGAAATAAAAAAGACCTTTCTTTTTCTTATCAATTTTATCGATTATTTGATAATTATTAACCCCAGTCTTAGTCTTAGTATTTTTATTTCTGTTGGTGACAGTATCAATATCGACCCAGGCCCCAATATCGGTCTTCTTTCTAAGACAAAAATTGAGAATTTTCCAATCAAAATATTTTCGATCCATATCTTTTTTTCTATCTATACTATCATCTTCTCCTAGATAATTATTGATAAGGATACCTTCCAGCATATCAAATAGTTTGTGTTTAGGCGTATTGTAAGTATAAGAAATCTCTTGGTTATTATTTACTTGTAATGGCAATCCATAAATATATGAGTCTTTCTTATCCTCATAATTAATCGATTTATATGAAAAAAGATCATATCTATATTGTTTTTTTAAATTTTCTTTTTGATTTAGTAATAAATCTATTTCAAAATCATTTTGTTTTTCATAATGAATTAATCGGTTTTTTTCATATGAATCACATTTGTTTAAATCTTTATTTTTAGCCGTACGGCATTGATATTGATTGACTCTATTTCGCCATTTTTGCGGTACTAATCGTGACCATCTAATCTGAGATAAATCATATTGATATTGATAATGATCCTTTAGCCAGTTTTTCCATTCATTAATTACAGAATTTCGAAGGTTCTTATGTTGTCTTAATTCGGAATCAAATATTTCTTGCGTTCCAACAAAATACTCTTTTATTTCATTCTTAAGAAAAAAATATGTTCTGTAATATTTAAAGACAGATCTTAACTTATATAAGTTACTGACTTGGGTTTGTGATAATTTGTAGAATACATATGCTTGTGACAAGTAAGATAAGTCCAAAAAAATATGTGAATTCTTATTAATACAAGGTGACCTTTTTATAGTTGAAATAAAGTTAATTATACTTTGATTTGTTTTATCAATTCTTTCTCGATTTGCTTCATTATTGTAAATGTATTTAGTAATAATTTTTTTGTTAATTCAATAAAAAGCTGTGCATTGATTCTAGGGGTATTAATGATACGCAGAAAGATATACATAGATATCTTTTCAATAAAAAATTTTAAAAAATGATGGGATTTACGAAGTAATCGAATATTTTTTCTTTTTAATATCCGCCAAATATTTTTTGGTGATTCTAATCTTTTATCTTCATAACTTATTTTGTTAGGGTTAAGATTTATCTCTCGAGTTATAAACTCCCTTTTCTTGTCTTTTTTCATTTTTTCTATTTGATTTATGATTGTATTTGTTCTATTAGTTAGATTTTTAATCCTTTTTTCTGTCAATGAGTAAGTTGCCCAATCCATAGATCGAATTTCAATAGACGATTCGGGAATAATTTTATTATGTATTATCGAATCTTTTTCTTTTTTAGTTTCACTCAATTCGTATATTCCTAGTTTTTTCAATCCAAATAATATAATTTGGTTTCTTTTTGAAAATTCTTTTATTATTTTTTTTAGAAATATAATGCTTTTGAGGACCCATTTTTTTGTTTCTTTTGCTTTTGCTACATTTATAAATGTAGCATTTATAAAAAATTTTGTTCTTTCTTTTAAAACTCTTAGAACTAAAAAACATTTTTTTTTTAATTTGAATTTCTTTTTTTCGAATTCTTTAAAAATGGGTTCAAAAAAGGAAAGTTGTTTTCGGGGAGAACCACAAGGCAGTTCAGCTTCCATTCCCAAAACTGTTAAAAAACAAAAATCATTTTTTTGTCCTTTCCCTTTCTTTTTAATTGGATCTTTATGAGGGGATCGTAACTTAGATCTGTGCCAAGGTTTCAGACGAAAAGGAAATAGTATCTTTATCTGAATACCGTCTGTTAACCAGTTTTTCGGAAATTCTTTTTCGGATAATTGAACGCCATTATAGGTGCATTTAACATGGATTTCTTTATTCAAATCCTTTAAATCCTCGGACCATTCGGGAAATTGAAATAATAATATACGAACAATATTTTTAGCTATTATTAATGAAGGTAATAGAATATATTTTCTAAAAATTGATTGGATTACTAATAAAAAAACCTCTTATTACTTGAGCAAAGAAAAAGCTATCCAAGCTTCTGCTATTTCTATACGAATTTTTTTCTCTCTTTTGTATTTTTCGTTTTTGTCCTCCTCTTTTTTCTCACTTTCTTTTGTCTTTTCCTTTGTATAATCCGAAATTTTTAATTCCTTCTTTTTCCAAATCCAATTTAAAAAAATGATTTTCATCAGCTCGGGAATATCAAAATAAAAAAAAAGGGGTTTGTCTAGTCTATCCAAAAAAAGAGGGAATGCACATTTGCTTGAAACAGTTCCCAAATAATCGTTTTACGTCTTTGAGCTCGCACGGAGCCCTTTATTATATCTCGACGAAAATCCGATTGTTGTGAATAACGTATCAAAGCCAACTCTTCAGCTTGATCAGAATTATTAGTCTCTTTGTTATTAGTATAAGGATCGGTATTCTCCGGAATATCAGTAAAAATCACGACACGTTTGGCTTTTCTTGAACGAATTTGATGATTCGTTGGCCCATTTTTGTCATTTTCTACTTCCTGTTGTTCTAATTCGTCGATTAATTTGTATGACCATCGAGGAACTTTTTTATTGATTTCTTTTATTCCAATATATTTTTTTCTAATTGTTTTATCCCTAGGATCAGTTATAATTGCATCGAATAAAAATTTTAAAATTTTTATTCGATCTTCCGAATCAATTCTTACTTGTTTGTTTTCCTTAAATGAATAAAGTCCTTTCAAATTAAAATTTGATGTTGATTTTCCTGCAAACTTACTAATTATGTTCAAGAAATAAATAATTTCTGTTGATAATGATTTTCGATCAAATAGATTAACTTTCCGGTCAAATTCTGTGTAATTGGTAGTAAGAAGGATTCCATGAATCTTATTTATCCAAATTGTCTCTATGTAATGTTTTACAGAAGTTTTTATGATTGAGAATAAAAAAATATTTTTGATTTGTCCGCGATAGGGTCCGTTCAAGAAAGGATCATACATCGTAGGTAAATATTCTTTTTTAGTCTCATTATTACACAATCTAATCCTTTTTTCGATTATATCCAGAGGAATAAATCTCTTATCTAGAATTTCGACTCTATTTAAAAATTTGTTGCTTATGTTGTTCCTTTTTTGTTCATTGGTATAATTCCAATGATTATGCAGTTCATTATAGTAAATTTTTTCTATTGTAAACAAAGACATTTTTCTTTGTATCATTTCCAAAAAAGTTGATAAACTCGGTGGATACGTAAAAGATATCCTTTCTTTTCCATCACAGAAACATGTATGAAAAAAATATTGTGACATTTCATTTTTTACATACATGTCAACTCGATTCTTTTTTATATATCGAAATGGGCGATTCCATCGTTTATAGTTGAAAAGAGTAGTAACAAGAGGTTTTTCAAACCAGAATATTTCTTTATCCTTTTTATCTTTAAA
>NW_028290563.1:0-33679 GCF_965113065.1 Corylus avellana
CCATTGCAGCTTCAGCCAAAGAATTTGGAGGTCTATTATGTGGAAATGTGCTGTGGGTAATGCTCATGTTGAATAGGATAGATTGTGAATTGGGGAATTGCTGGGCTTCAAGGAACTTTGCTTGGGGCTGTGGTGTGCAAATTAGCCCTTGAGGCTGCTGTCTACCATATCTGGAAGCACAGGAACAATATTCGTCATGGAAATAAGCTGAGTTCAGAGGAACAAATCCTTAAAAGGATTGATTGAGAGGTAAGGACTCGTATTATGGGTTCTAGGAAATTTGTTAAACGGCTATCATCAGGGACCTATGCAGACCATGGGGAGCGTCAGTGAAGGTGCTTAACCTCTATGTTGGGTCGGTGTTAGGTGATTTTTTTTTGAGTTGTTTCCTTCGGTTTGTAGATAGGAGATACAAGTAATCTTTTGGTTTGTGAAAGATTTTACTTGGTATATTGACCTGTTATTTGTAAGTAGCTGGGAGATTTTGGTATTTTTTTTGTAGTTCAGAGTACCAGTTTTTTGTAGTTCAGAGTACCAGTTAAGTCTGGTGAGCATATTCGTTTGTTGGTTTTAATGAAACTTATTCATCCCAAAAAAAAAAACGTCAAATTAAAATAGAAAATGCTCGAAAAACAAAAAGTAAAATTTGACCAAACTTTATGAACAGTCCAAAACTTATACAACTGCGATAATATATGAGGATTTAGATTAAAAGCAAAAACTACGATATTAGCTGATCTTCTTGTAAACTTTATATCTTCAGAGTGACATATCAGATGGTGGGTCTTGAACAAGGCACTTACCGAGAGAACCAAACACGAGATTTGAAATTCAATGACCCACGAAGAGACCCAAAATGGTTTTACATTGATAAAAATTTCTGAAATAAACATAAATCCAGACCTTTTAAACGAGAAAATAATGTGATTCCATGGTCTGAAATCAGAATCACCGGTACTTGTAAAAATTTTAGAATGAGAGAGAGAAAGCAAAGAGCAAGACATGGATGGCAAAGTATCCATCGAGCAAAAAAGTCCTTATTTGTTTCTAGATATTAAAAGTACGACAAGAACTCCAGCGGTGCATAACAACAACAACATCTACAGAAATCATTGGCATTTGATATTTGATATTAGAGATTTGATGTATGCATCTGCGCATATCAGTAGTACTCTCAAGATAAAAGAAGGAGAACGAAAAGTAAGATCGCATCAACAAATCAGAGCATCTTCTTGGAGGCACATATGTTCAGTGAGAGATGAACAAACACAAATGAAACAGAAAACAATCGCATGAATCCCAGTGATTCGTAGGTTACCTGCAGAAAGCCTGACATGAGAAAAATGGGACGCCCACTTCGGCTCTCTCGCTGATTAGGATGCCCTTCTTTTTATACCTCATAGAGACCTAAATAACAACTACCAAAACCCTAACTTTACCACTGTTTTTCTACATCTCAGTCAAAACTCAGTTAACCACGGTTCCCAATAATTAACCTTTTTCCTTTTTTCTTTTTTTCGAGCCCTCCCTACATTTTAATTACCTTCTTTTTTATGCCCCCGACAATACACTAATCTAACATCGTTTAACCACGCTCCTAGAAGTAGCTCAATTGGTTGGAATTACGTCTTATGAAGCGAAAATTACTAATTTGAATCCCTTTATCCTCCCCTTTTTGTGTAAATATGTCAAAAAAAAAAAAAACACAATCAACATCGTTTAAAGCTACTACATCCCAAAAAAGAGAAGAACAAAAAAAATCTTTAAGTATAAGAATAAATATAAATTAGGGTTAAATACCTTATTCATTCCTAAGGTTTCACAACTTCATTTTTTGATTCTTAGGGTTTGATTTTTATCATAGAAAATTCCTCAAGTTTGCTCAATCGGTTAAAACTACGCCTTATGAAGCAAGAGTTACTAGTTTAAATCCCTTCATCTTCCACTTTTTGTGTAAATATGTTAAAAAAAAAAAAATCAACATCATTTAAAGCTGCTACACAACCTAAAAAGGGAAGAACAAAAAAATCTTTTAAGTATAAGAATAAATATAAATTAGGGTTAAATACCTTATTCACCCCTAGGGTTTCACAACTTTATTTTTTGATCCATAGGGTGTGATTTTTATCACAGGAAGTCCTTCAAATTTGCCTAAAGACCTAGATGATTCTTCCATCCATCTACCATTAGTTGACTTAACGGAAAGTCACGTCACTGATATGTAGACGAATTATTTGTTTACACGTGTCCTATTTGCCAAATCACATTTGCCACTTAATAATTTTTTTTTCACATGTATTAAATTAAAATTCTGAAAAATATTTGAAAAAAAAAATAAAACCCTTCTTCCATTAATCTTGCGACCCACAATCCCCAAACGCCATTGAATCCACCCCCATCTCCGGAGACCTTTCTTCTTCTCTATCTCCAGCCACGAGACGTCTTCCCCGGCCACAACGCAATCTCTGGCAACGAGTTTGCTTCCGGCCACAACACAATTTCCGGCCACGACAGAAACCCATTCGACGAACAAACGCATTTGACAGAGCTGAGTCAAAATCAAAAAATAAAAAATAAATTTTTTTTTCATTAGATGACATAAAGAACTCTCGATGACAGCTTTTACAATGGAGTATACTAATAGAGAAATGTTTTATAGCCTTGATCCAATGCTGCTCACAAGAATCATTTATATTACATAAATCATATGTATACAGTTTTATCCAAAAACAAACTTGCACAACATCTCTCCATTTTCTGATTTTGATGGCTATCAATAGGGGTGTCAAAAAATACTGTGAAACCGGAAAACTGGGAAACCGGGGAGCCAATTCTGGTTCCGGTTAGAAAAAAACCAAAAACTAGGACCCCGGTTCCGATCCCAGTTTTTGGCACCTGGTTATAACCGGAAAATCGAAACCAGGTGCATATATATAATAATATTTTTTTAATATATATATATATATATATATTTATTTATTTATTTATTTTGCTTTTGTTTTTACTTTAGGTTTAGGGTTCTCTTTCTCTCTTTCACTTCCGCCTCTCTTTCTCTGCCTCTCTCTTTCACTTCTCTGCCTATCTCTTTCTCTCTTTCATTACTTTCTGACCCCTTTTTAATTGTTTGGTCTCTTGCAGGAAGCGAACGTGGACGAGCTCGTGAAGGACGAAGCAGCCATGAGAGCGACGATTCAATGTATTAGAAGAAGAGGAAGAAGACCCAAAAGCTTAAATTGAAAACCCAGAAGGAAAGAAACTTGGGTAGTTTATATTTGGAGAAAATGCAGTTTATCCTCCTGAAGTTTCAGGACTTTTTCAATTTTAACCCCAAAGTTCAAAAATTGGCAATCTACCCCCTGAAATTTCAAAAATTGGCAATTTAAACCTTCCGTTATTAATTTCCGTTAAATTGGACGGAAATTTTTTTAAAAAAAAAAGCCTGAGGGTAATGATGTAATTTCATAGATTTTCGTCCATTTAGACGAAAAAATTAAACGGGGGATTTAAATTGCCAATTTTTGAACTTTTGGGTTAAAATTGAAAAACCCCTTAAACTTCAGGAGGATAAACTGCATTTTCCCTTTTATATTTGGGTAGATGATTCGATGTATTAGAAGCAGCCATTTGGGTAGTTTATATTTTGTTTCGTATTTCTGGGTTTCTTTGATATTTTCTCTGTAACTTTCTCTAGGCTTTAGCTAGTTCTTTGGTGGCTCAATTCGGTGTTTATCTTAGTAAAATGTAACTCATTTCTTGAAGTTCATTGGCCTTTTGAAGTTGGGTTTGGCTTAGTTTCGATTTCCAAAGAATTTGCTCTAGAATTAATGTTATAAGTTGTTCTATCTCTGCTTGGTTGCTGAGAAAATGTGGGAAAGTGAAATAAAATTTGACTTTTGTGTGGTGAATTGTATGCTAAAAAATGGGCTTATTTTAGGCCCAACACCCTAAAATAAGCCAAAAAAAAAAAAAAACAATTTTCTTAAAAAACCGGTTACCGGATTTGGCATAAATCGGAACCGGCCGATAACCGAGACCCGGTTCCTGGTTCCGGTTGCCCAAAACCAAGAACCAGGGTACCGCGGTTCCGATCCTTGGTTTTGGCCAAAAACTGAAAAACCGGACCAGGTTGACATCCCTAGCTATCAGATATTACTGTTTGCTGCCATCCTTCTATGAAACCCAATTTACTTCATCGGATAAGCATATGTTGAATAGGTTTCTGTTGAATGGGTTTGTTCATCGAATGGGCTTCTGTCGTGGCCGGGGAAGACGTCTCATGGCCGGAGATGGGGAAGAACAAAGGTCTCTGGAGATGGGGGTGGGTTCAATGGGGTTTGGGGATTGTCGGTCGCAGGATTAATGGAAGAAGGGTTTTCTTTTTTTCAAATATTTTTTAGTATTTTAATTTAATACACGTGGAAAAAAAATTATTAAGTGGTAGATGTGATTTGGCAAATAGGACACGTGTCAACATATAATTTGTCCACATATCAATGACGTGGCTTTCCGCTAAGTCAACTATCAGTAAATGGATCGAAAGACCATCTAGGTCTCTAGGCAAACCAAAAGGACCTCTTGTAATAAAAATCAAACCCTAAAGATCAAAAAATAAAGTTGTGAAACTCTATGGTTGAATAAGATATTTAACCCTATAAATTAATGTCTCAAATATGGCTCTCATATTTTACTATTTTCTTTGTATACTCTACGGTATTTTATTTTTCTAAAGAGGCTAATTATTTTAGTCACTGTAATCATACAATATATGATTACAGAAACATTATATTATAAAATTCAATGCAATAAAATGACTGCATTGGTCAAAGTAATCGATATATAATTCAAAGGGTTAAATACTTTTTTGGCCCATGTTGTTTAACAACTTTATTTTTTGCCGTTGTTGTTTAATGCAATCCACACAGTTTTCTTTCTAGGTTCCAAAAAACCCTAAAGGAGAAGAAAAATATTTTCAAGTTTTTTGCTGAGACTATGAAGAGAATTCTGAAGAGTTTTTTCCATTGGTACTATCAAGTGATTCAATGGTTGATGATCTAACAAACAAGTGGAAGAGTTTCTCTCTTTCTGAATAGGAGGATGCGGATGTTGTGGTTTTGCACCAGGCTGTTACAGGGACGGCGACGAGAGGACAAATGTGTATAGTTTGGAAAGCTTTTGGTAGAAATGATTGTTAGTAGGGAGTATATTAGATCTACATTGATAAAAGGATGGAAACCTAATTGTATGACAACTTTTAAGGGGTTAGGAACGAATGTATTCTTGATAGAATTTGAACACATTTTCGACATAATAAGAGTGATGGAGGGGAGACCCTGGATCTTTGAGAGAAATTTGTTTTCAGTGGAAAAGTTTGATGGATTAACACATCCCTCAAAAATTGATTTTGAGAAAGCATCCTTCTGGATTCACATGTTCAATTTACATTTGGCTTGTATGAACCAACAGGTGGGTCTTCAAATAGGTGCGACGGTGGGTACGGTGGAAGAGGTGGACACGAATGAGAGAGGAGATGGATAGGGGGAATTTTTGTGGGTGAAGATCAATATTGACTTGTCAAAACCAATTGCTAGGGGTAGAAAACTGAATCTTCAAGGAGAGAGGACTTGGGTGTCATTCTAATATAAACGTCTCCCGTGTTTCTGCTTCCACTGCAGAAGAATATGCCATGGAAGCGGAGGCTGTGAGATTTTCCAAGGAACTAGTCTCCAAGGTGCGAAACCTCAATTTGGACCTTTTTTAAGGGTTCCACCTCCAAATAAAGCAAGGATGGAAGGAAAAGGACGGGGTGTACCCTACTACAAGCAAGAGGGCTCAGACTACATTCCGTCTAATGTGGAGAAATCGCATTACAGAAGATCCAGGTCATCAGGGGAACGGTGGCGCACGGAGGTTGGGGAAACAGAAAGGCTACAGGGTGGCTATGGTATGGCGGATTACTCAGGGAAGGAAAGTCCCACAAATAAGGAGTTTCCTAACTAGGGAGATACATCGACTACGTGCGTGGGAGGTAACTGTGTTGAAATGGATGGAGATAATCAAGGACCTCCCGATGCCGTGAATCCAGGTGATGGAATGGAAACAAAAATGGAAGCAAGGAGCAATTTACTGGGGAGAGAGGAAGTTAGGGCAGGAGAAAATGCAAAAGGAAAAGTTAATGTGGTAATTAATAGTGAAATGAAATGTGGCGTTGGGATTAGGTCAGATATGGAGAATTATATGGGAGTACGACCTAAAGAGTCACGTGGAAAGGGGACAGATCTTATTGAGCTAGCGCAAACTCATGTGAAACCATGTTTGGGACAAATGCCTAAAAGTAATGATGTGTACCCAATAAAGCCCAGTTCGAAGCCCAGGGAGAAACCTGTCCAACATGAACAAGGGGGTGTTTTGAAACGTACCTCGGGGACATCATGGAAGAGAAGGGCTTGTGCTGATCAAAATTTTCCCCAACAGGAAAGTCTAAAACAGAATGGAAAGAGAGTTAACGAAGAAAAGGAGATCTGTCAAGATGAACCAACAGTTCGTCGGAAAGGGAACACAGTTGACAATTTTTTCCAACAAATTGTGGAGGAACTTGGGAACAGCAAGTTTACAATGGGATCAAGAGTGGCGAGGGCTAATCAACAACCCCGCCGACTGTCATGAAAATTATAAGTTAGAATTGTCGGGGGCTTGGGAACCCCCGGATAGTTCGAGAGCTTCGCCGGATGGTAAAGGAGAAGAAGCCCGACGTGGTTTTCTTAATGGAAACCAAAATGAATAATAAAAAACTAGAACCTATCCATTCTAGTTTAGGTTTCAATGATGTTTTTGGGGTGGATAGTGTGGGGAAAAGCGATGGTTAGCATTAATATGGAAGGAGGAATTTGGCATTTCCATACAAAACTACAGTCGTCGCCATATAAATGCTATAATCTCAATGGCGGAGGGAGCACCATGAAAGTTTATGGGTTTTTACGGTCACCTCGAAGTGAATAAAAGGGAGGAAGCGTGGAGTTTATTAAGGTTCCTTAGCAAGCTGCAACTAGTGCCTTGGGTGGTTATGGGTGATTTTAATGAAATTTTGGACTTAACGAAAAAAACAAGGAGGGAATAGACCAAGAGGACAAATGGAGGCTTTCAAAAGAGCCTTCATTGACTGTGAACTTTCAGACTTCGGGTTCCATGGACCTAAGTATACTTGGAGAAATTGCAGAGAAAATGGAACTTTCATCCGAGAAAGACTAGACCGTGTGGTAGCGAATCAAGATTGGTGCGCTTATTTCCCAGATTTTGACATTTCGGTTGAAGTATCAGCTTGTTCAGACCACAATCCCATTTTCATTGAATCTCCAAAAGAAAGAAGGGAGATTGTACTGTAAAAGTGGATTTATATATGATGTCACTTGGGGAAAAGAGAAGGGGTGTCAAGACATCATTAAATGGGTATGGCCAAAGAAGAGGATGCTACCTAATACATGGCATAATTGCAAGAAAAAAATGAAACAATGTCAGAAAGGGTTATCCCGGTGGCAACAAGAGAACGTGGGTACAGTGGGGAAAAGTATTGAAGAAAAATCTATGGCTCTTAAAGCAATCCACGAAAATGAGGCAAGGGTAGATGTTCGAGTATTGCAGACAACCCAAGGGGAATTAACGTCCTTGCTGTATAAGGAAGAACAAATATGGCGACAAAAATCCAAGGCTCTTTGGCTGAAAAAAGGAGATAGTAATACCAAGCTTTTCCATGCTAGTGCGAAGCAACGTCGAAGTCATAATCAAATACAAAAAATCCAGGATGAGGAGGGGCGGCTGTGGGAATCAAAGGAAGGAATTGGATGGGCATTTATTGATTATTACAGCAAGTTGTTTACAACCGAAGGCTCCAAAGATATTTCTAGATGCTTACAGTCTTTGCCGTGCAAAGTCTCTGAGGAGATGAATAAACACTTCTTGGCCGAATTTACTGCAAAGGAGATATGCATAGCCATTCATCAGATGCCACCTCACAAAAGCCCGGGTCCATATGGTTTTACAGCTAGCTTTTTTCAACAGAATTGGGCTACTGTGGGAACTAAGGTTTACAAATCTGTTTTAGATATTTTAAATTCTGGAATAATGGATGATGATTTCAATTATACATATATTGCTCTTATCCCAAAGAACACTAACCCTATGTGTGTGAATGAATTTCGACCGATTAGCCTCTGTAATGTGTTTATAAAATTGTTTCTTAGGTCTTGACAAATAGGTTGAAGCTCATTTTACCTAAAATTATATCTGCCTCTTAGAGTGCATTCATACCGGGTTGTTTGATTACGGATAACATTTTGGCTGCCTACGAGATGTTGCATACTATGCAATCTCGTATGTGGGGAAAGGAGGGATTCATGGCGGTCAAGTTAGATATGACTAAAGCCTATGACCATATGGAATGGGGTTTTCGGAAGAGCGTAATGAAAAGGTTGGGCTTTGCAGGAAGATGGATAAATTTGGTTATAATGTGTGTTAAATTTGCCAACTACTCGATTTTGGTAAATGGGAGCCCCATGGGATGTATATATCCTACTCTGGGCATTAGGCAAGGGGATCCCATTTCACCATATCTGTTTTTGTTGTGTGCTGAAGCGCTTAGCTCTCTTTTAGATTGAGCTGACCAAAAAGGATATCTCAGAGGTGTACCAACTTCAAAGAAATGACCCAGAATTAACCTTTTCTTTTTTGCAAATGATAGTTTGTTGTTTTGTATGGTGAATCTAAACCATTGGCACCAACTATCAAAAATTCTTGGTATCTATGAGTAGTCATTTGGAGAACAATTGAATAGAGCAAAAACGGCTATTTATTTTAGCCGCAATACGGAAGAGATACGCCGCACCCAAATTTTGGAAGTCTCATGGATCCCGTCCTCTCAAAGATATGATACATGCCTGGGGCTACCCGCTCTTGTCGGTAAATCCCGTACGAAGGCATTTGCAAGTATAAAAGACTGAGTATGGAAGATGCTATAGGACTGGAAGCTAAAATTTTACTCGCAAGCTGGGAAAGAAGTATTGCTAAAGGCGGTAATCCAAGCAATCCCTACGTATAGTATGAGTGTTTTCCTCCTACCAAAAGCCATATGTACGAAGATAAATTATCTTATGCAGAAGTTTTGGTGGGGCCATAAGGAAAACAATAAACGGATTCATTGGATGAGTTGGGAGAGAATGAGAGTACCCAAGGTGGCCGAGGGAATGCAATCTAGGGACTTGGTATGTTTCAACAAAGCTCTATTGGCCAAACAATATTGGAGAATCTGGCAATATCTGGATAGTTTGTCGGCAAAAATTATGAAGGCAAAGTATTTTCCAAGAAACTCAATTTTGGAGAGTCATTTGGGGTCAAAGCCTTCTTATGTGTAGAAATTCATAATGAAATAATAAATGAAGTAAATTGCGGAATAATAAAAGAGAAAAAGATTTTACGTGGTTCGATCTATGACCTACGTCCATAGATAAAACTCAAAGGGTTACATTAGACTCTTATTGAATGATTTATATTACAATACAAATGCTCATATTTATAGGAAAATTGAAATAGATAAGTATGGTAATCAAATCTGATTGATTTGATTACCATCAAACCTGATTACAATCAATAAATAATATATAATATCAATTTGATATATTTCCTTTTATGTAGGAAATATATTCTCTAACATTATGCATGGCGGAGCATTCATGGTTCAGGGAATTTAGTAAAAAACAGGGTGATTTGAAGGATTGGGAATGGCGCAAGTGTCCATATGTGGGGAGATAGATAGGTCCCTTTCCCACATACGTACCAGGTTTACTTTCCACCAACAGTTATAACGGTTGAGGCTAGAGTGAAGCAACTTATCGACCAAGACACAAAGTGGTGGGACATAGCTTTACTTAATAATATTTTCAGCCCTGAGGAGGTCAGGGCTATTACCGGTGAGTCTCACCAACCAAGTAGACACGAACATATGGAGAGGAACTGCAAATGGCGATTTCTCCGTATGCAGTGCCTACCATCTAGCTGTGGGGATGGAGAATTTAATGAAAGCGGAAGGATCAAAACGGAAACATCACAGTAATGTGTAGCAAAGTCTGTGGAAGATGAAGGTGGTCAATGCAGAAAAAACGTTTTTGTGGCGGGCGTGCCACATTGTACTTGCCACGAAGGACAACCTGCTGAAGAGGAAAGTTGCAACTGACCCATATTGCCCAATCTATGAGAATGCTGAGAAAATTGTCTACCATATATTGTGGTCATGTAGTTCGGCCATGGATGTGTGGGGTACGAGCAAGATAATTGTCTAGAAATCTGTGGTGCCTAGTCCCATTTTTTCCAAGTAGTGGAGGTATTTTTTGAAAGATGCACGGAAGAGGAGCTGATTCTATTTATGCGAACTGCAAGGAAGCTTTGGCTAAGGAGAAACAACTATGTATTTAATGGGTTGTTCACACACCCGGAGGTCATACTAAGGGAGGTACAACTGGCAGCCGATGAATTCCTTAAAGTCACCATGGGCGACCATGAGAACGAGATAAGAAATGATGCAAGCCCACTTGACAAATGGAAAGCACTGGCAGCTGGATGGCATAAAACAAATTGGGATGCTTCTTTGGATCTTTCAAGTGGTCACATGGGAGTGGGCATTCTGATTCATGACTAGGTGGGGGATGTGAAGGCAGCCAAATGTATGCACATGCAGGGACTTTTGGAGCCAGCAGCAACAGAGGCAATGGCAGCATATCACGCGGTTATGTTTAGTAAGAAGATAAGTGTCACTCATCTTGTTTTGGAAGGGGATGCCAATTCAATAGTTGCTGCTATAATGCCCCAGAAGCATCATCATATAGGTATGGACAGCTAGTTGAAGATATTAAGATGGCTCTGAAATTTATTCCCAATTGGGAATGTCGTCACGTTAGTCATTCTCTCAATACGGCTGCACATGGCTTGGCCCAAGAGGCTTGTAAATGATTCATAAAGAAGACTTGGAATAGATCTATTCCAGGGGCTATCCATGAAATTGTTTTGATGGAACAAATTGTACCCACTTGATTTGTTTATCAATGAAATTTCTACTATTATTGAAAAAAAAAAAACAAAAAAAACTTTATTTTATTTTTTACCCCCTATAGTTTAGTTTTTATAGCACCATTAAAAAAATCAACATGTGTCCATATATCTAATTAATATATATATATTAAAAACATTAAAAAATTAAATTTAAAAAGGTTGTCGTAGCCACCCCTTTGGCCATTTGGGGGGTGGCTGGCCACCTCCTTTGGCCATGGGGTGGCTTGGCCACCCCATTTGGTTGGATTGGGGGTGGTGAGGGGGTCCCAATGGGGGTGGCCGAACCACCCCCATAGACCGTGGGGTGAATTGCTACCTCTAATCCAGCCATTTTGGGGTGGCTCGGCCATCCCATGGCCATATGGGGGTGGCCAAAACCACTCTCAATGGGTTTGGGGGTGGTTTCGATCACCCCGTTGGGGCTCTTCTGGGTGGCTCACCACCCCTAATCCGGCCAGATGGAGGTGGCCTGGCCACCCCCAAATGGCCAAAGGGGTGGCTACGGCCTCCCCCAATTTTTTTATTTTTAAAATTTTTTTTTTTAACTCACTTTTATGTAGTTTAACTAATTAATTTTTAAATGCATCTACATCTGATTAGCTATATTTTTATTTATATCATTTAAATATTATTAAAAGTGAGAAAAGTTTTGAGAAAAAGAGAATATATGAGAGGAAAAATGGGAAAAGTTTTGGGAAAAAAAGAACATGCAGATAAAAAGTAGGAAAATATTTGGAAAAAAGATAAAACATGTGAGAGAACTAATAAAAAATAAAATGACCCTCTTAAAAAATGCTGCTACATTTAGCTTTTTTTTTTTAGTTCTTCCAATCAAATATCTATTTTACATTTTTTTTTTTTGTTGCTAATCCAATGTAGGGGTTTTTTAAACATTTGAATAATTATTTTAGATAAAAGTAACATTTGACTCTTCTATTAGGAATGCTCTTAGTGGTCCTTAACCATCAATCTATTTGTTGCTTAAGATAAATTGGAAGCCCATATTGTACATAGCGGGATCGAGGATCCAAAACGAGGTTTCACTAAAGATAGGCGATGACCCATTGCAGACAGACCAGACCAGACAGACATAGCTGTAGTGTAGTGTGAAAAACAAGTAATGCTAAGTCATTCTTCTATCACTCTCGTATCTCTCCAAAAATAATGTAGCTCTTAAAATTATCATTGGCTTTATAATTGATCATTATTGAATTTTGTTTAAATGATGATTTTAAAGGCCTAGAGAGTATCCAGTTCATGACTAAGAAATCCTAGAATCACAAATAGGACATTGGATACTCTCTAGTCCATTTGGACTAGAGAGGATCCGATTCCTATTTTTGGAGAGACCCAAGAGTGACATAAAAGAGACTCGACTCTATTCAGTTTTAGTATACGAAGGTTTTCAAAATACAGCTAAATAATATAAAGTTCTGTTAGGTTGGGTTGGAAAATTCAAAATTGGACTTGCTCATAGCAACCCAAACATCAATTTAGGATGGAAGCATTTCCAGTTGTCTCATATTCTCCCTTCCATTTAGATTAAGAGTAGGGAAATTTGAGTGTACTTTAGCATCATGTAACTGTACGATCACTACTCCACTAGGTATGTCACCGTCTCATTATTCCTTAACCATCAATCTCTTCAATCCTTGAGATAAATTGGAAGCCCATGTTTCACATATTGTAATAAAGGGTCTAAAATGAAAACAAAGTTTCACCAAAGATAGGTGAAGACTCATTGCAGACAAACATAGCTTGACTTGTGTGAAAAGAGTAATGCTAGAAGTCTTCTTTATATATTTTTTATGTCCTTTCAAAATTGACGTGACTTTAAAATTACTATTGAATTTGTGATAAATCACTATTAAAATTTGAAAAAATAATGATTTAAAAGTCGCATCAATTTTGTAGGAATACAAAAGAGACATGCAAATGACATTTAGCATTACTCGCGTGAAAAAACTCAACTCTAATTGATTTAAGGGCTTGTTTGAGATTGTGTTAGAAATTTTAAAAAATACTTTTAATATTTAAAAAGTTGTGCCACAAAAGCTAACATGTTTGTCAAAAAATTTCAAAAGTACTTCTTTGACTATTTTACTCTAAAAATTGTTAGACCGTACTTTTGATAAAAGCTTCAAAATGAAGTTTTTGCCAATTTTTTTTTTTAATAACTTAAAAGTTCTATTTCTCAAACACAATTTGAAACATATTCTTAGGGCTTGTTTGAGTGTGCGTTTGAAGGCTTAAAAATGCGTTTAACACTCAAAAAGTCTGTTTGAAGAAAAAAAATACATATTTCGCGTCCAAAATGCCAAAAAAAAAAAAAAAAAAAAAAAGACAAAACACACTTTTAATAAAAGCTTTTGTCAAAAAAACATTTTTTTGACTTAAAAGCTCTATTTTTCAAACACAATCCAAATTCTCAAACATGCTCTTAGGGTGCATTTGAGATTGAAATTTCATAAGAATAATCTGCATTTTTAAAAGATATCTCAAAACGTAAGGTGTTTGGCACTACGATTTAAAAATTACTTAATTTAAAATAAGAAAAATATCTGAAATTTCTATAAGCAGATTTGTGGGTAATTATTTGAAAAAATACGAATTTAAACTAAAATCACGATTTCGCATAACAAATATTTGATAAAAAGTGGCAATTTCAAAAACATAATTTTTAAAATTACATTTATTAAAACCGCAATATCAAATGGACTCTTAGTTTAGGAAGGTCTTCAAAATATATCCGAATAATATGAAATTGGGCTAGGTTGAACAATCAAAATTGGACGTGGCCCAGGGCAACCCAAACATCAATTGGGTTGGATTTACTGGGCTTCCAAACTATCTCAATTCTCAAGCATCTTTAAAAAATAATAAAGTAAGAAGGTACGAGAAACAGAATCGAGCATTGGAAAAACCCTACGGTTGCTGTAGAGCGGAGAGAGATGTCACAGGCGGCGGCGGAGACAAGTGGGTTGCTGAGGATGGCAGAGATAGAAGGGAGAGGGAGGGGTCTTGTGGCGTCCCAGCCACTGAGGGGCGGGCAGATTGTCCTCAGGGACTCTCCCATACTCCTCTACTCTGCTCTTCCGTTGATCAACATCAACCAATCATCTTTCTCTTCTTCCTCTCACTCCTCCACTTCCAACATGTACTGCGCCAAGTGCTTCAGAAGCTTACTATCCTCTTCTTCTTCTTCGAGTTCAGTGGTACCTTGCTCTTGTTGCTCCCATCATCATATATTCTGTAGCCAAAAATGCCTGTCCGCTGCGCTCACATCGTCCCACTCTCTATGGGTATGCCAAGCCCTTTCTCGTCTCCGAGATTGCCCCTCTCTCGTTCTTGAACAACCCGTGGAACGCCAGGTCCAGGCCCGTTTTCTGGTTGCCGCCTACCATCTTGCCCTTTTCTTCCCTTCCCAATTCCAGATTCTGCTCTCCCTTGAGGGCTCGCCTAACGCCCCTGACACCACAGCTGCGCAATTCCTTCATTCCCTCATCTCATCCCTCTGCCCTCCTCATCCTCCTCTTGAGGGATTCTCGGTGGAACTCACTGCCGCATTGCTGGCCAAGGACAAGTTCAATGCCTTTGGGCTGATGGAGCCTTTCTCCCCCCGTGACGATGGCCAACGTTCCGTCCGAGCTTATGGTATCTACCCGAATGCCTCCTTCTTCAACCACGACTGCCTTCCCAATGCCTGCCGTTTCGATTACGTCGACACCGCCCCCGACCACCACAACAACACCGACATCATCGTTCGCGTTGTTCATGATGTTCCTCAAGGCAGGGAGATCTGCTTGAGCTATTTTCCCGTCAACGAGAATTATGCCAGCAGGCAGAGGAGGTTGATGGACTATGGCTTCACTTGCCATTGTGACCGCTGCGAGGTCGAAGCCAATTGGTCCGATCATGAAGACGATAATGTTGCCGAGGAGGAAGAGGAGGAGGAGGAGAAAGACGAGCTGATGGATGAGGACCACCATGACCAAATGGCATCCTCCCAAGGACAAGGAAATGCTGATTTCCCTCACGCCTATTTTTTTATCAGATACATGTGTGATAGGGAAAATTGCTGGGGCACTATGGCTCCCTTGCCTCCCAAAGACGACGCTACTCCCTCTAACTTCTTGGAATGTAATGTATGTGGCAACCTCAAGCATGACCAAGTGACTGATGCTAGTGGTGGAGAAGACGAGCTTTCCATGGATGACTGAGTTCTCTTCCTTCCTGCCTCTGACTGTGAGCGTCTTTGTCTTTCTCTGATATCTTAACCTTTTTGTCACATGTCTTTTTCTTTCTGCTACTCTCTGCCTTCTCTTGATTTTCCGACAGATTCCATTTTTTTTTGGTTAATTATCTTAGTTCAGGTTTCAATTTAATATCTTCGATGCTTTTGATAGATGTTAGACGAACAGTCCATTCTTATTTCATATGGTGTCTCTAGTGCAGAAGCTCATCAAATAGCCCTTGCTGAATTTTCGCTAGACCAAGAAACTCGGTTTAGTTATAAAGCCAATTTGAACCCCAACGAGTTGACTTATTTGGTAAGGGCTTTGGTCTTGGTGGCATTTCCATCAGGCTTAAGGTCTAAGGTTTGAAGCCTTTTGAGTGCAAACAATTCTTTAGAGTCAGCCCGTCAGCGAAGTCGGAGTATTACCTAATAATGGGACGCTTTACACCAGGTTTACTCAATAAGAGTGAATACACAAAGTGCCATTCCTTGGAGGGGTTCCTCGTAATTAAAAAAAAAAAAAAAAAAAGGATTATAAAGCCAATTTGAGCAGCTGTGGAATTTAGTCCCCTCTGTCTCCCGACCCCGATGGAAACTTC
This sequence comes from Corylus avellana, assembly GCF_965113065.1. Classification (NCBI taxonomy): domain Eukaryota; kingdom Viridiplantae; phylum Streptophyta; class Magnoliopsida; order Fagales; family Betulaceae; genus Corylus; species Corylus avellana. The sequence continues at coordinate 15,928 of NW_028290563.1, forward strand.
TAGAATCTGATGTTTCATGAGATTTAAATTGGCTCTAGTGTCTTTTAGTTCACTGCAGTTCACACATGAATCAGTATTAGGTTCTTCGTATGATTCCTTAATAGAGTATATGTTGTCATTGGTGGGGGGTGGGGGGATAATGGCCATATTTTGTGGGCATAAATGGGATTCAGTTTCTAAAGGGATTCAATTTATTCTAGAGCGTTTTGCACAAAGAGAAGAGAAGGTTTCAGAGTTTGTTGTTGAAGGACAATTAAGAACTAACATCAGTTGGTATTTGAGCCCTCATTTTGTGGTTTTTTGGTGCTAGGCTTCCAACTTCTTTTTGAAAGAGTACACCAGAAGGTTGTAATTTTGATCAAATTGAGTTCACTTTGGTTCCTTTTTTGATTTACTTGCGTATTGAATTCTCCACATAGGCTCCATATCAGGAACAGAAAAAAAAAAGACAAAAAAGAAAAAAGAAAAAAGAAAAGACTAAGAAACTCAAGGTCAAAGTACAGGTTTTAGTGTCTTTTTATCCACATAAGGTATGCTTAATGGATTTATAATTAGAAGCATATTCACTTATTCTTCTTAAGAAGTTAAAGTGCGAGCTGCTTCTTGAGTTCCTGTGAGGAGCGGAAGGAGATCAAATATGACTTCCCAACAATGTACACTCTGTAATCGGTAACCACTCATTGCTTTCTTATTTGAATTACAATTTGACTCCAATCTTTTAGCAAAAGGATTGAGCCGAATACAATACAAAGAAGATACTACTGCATGAATTATATATATGGGAAAATACATTTTACCCCCTTGAAATATCCACTCATTTGCATTTTTAACCCCAATGTTTAAAAAGTGACATTTTATCCCCCTCCCAAACTTCCAAATTGTTACAATTCAACTATTCTGACTATTTTTTTTTTTTTCCCAAAATTCTCCCATCCCATGTTTAAAAAAAATTAAAAATTAAGGGGTGGCTGGCCACCCCAGTTGAGCCGAAGCCACCCCTTAATTTTTATTTATATTTATTTTATTTTTTTAAAAAAAATTTTTAACTTGGGATGGGGGCATTTTGGAAAAAAAAAAAAATCAAAAATCAAAATGGTCGAATTGCAACAATTTGGAAGTTTGAGAGGGTAAAGTGTCACTTTTTAAACATTGGGGTTAAAAGTGAAAATTGGTGGATAATTTGGGGGGGTAAATTATATATATATACACACACACACACGTGTGCATGCAGATATCTAACCCTAGAAGGTCTTAATAACGAAAATATAAGATGAAACAAGTTTGAAAATATTAAACTCGTCGTCCTAAGTACACATTTACAATTAGAAGCATAAGAGTATATCTTTAAGGCACATTGTTTTTTTACAAGAGCTGGATTCAGTTGATCATCATTTACATTGTTGTTTTGGAACTAATCATACATCTCCACTCGTCTTTGGTGTGAACCTCGTGTATAATCGTATTTATCATTCAAGTTAAGCTTCCTTCCCATTTATTTCAAGGCAATTTGTTCTATTTATCATTCGGTTAATATTCTACGTTGCTTTTTTTTTCTTCTTTTTTTTTTTAGCTTGGCCAATACTTTGATTGCCTTGGAATGGGTACCAATAGGAGTGGTTTAAGTAGAGGTTCTCTGTCTTTGATATACTATTATTGTTTTCTAGGGAAAAATTATATTTAGTATTTAAGTTTTCGTCTGATTTCAATTTAGTCCATGTGTTTTCAGTTTCGACAATCAGGTGTTTTGTTAGGTTTCAAATAGGTCCATATGTCACTTCAACAATTTTTTGTGTGCCACAGTGAACACGCCATGCACATAGTGTAAGTACCATGTCAACAAATTTACCATGTCAGTTAAGTTCCCTGTCATCCACGCGGTAAAAAGAAGAAAAAAAATCCCACCTACAATATGTGAAACAACAAAAGAGATGCGTTGAGGATCCTACTCCTACCCCGTGGTGTCTGCTTGAGTTCATCTCTGCTTCAGCGTCTCTCAGATCCATATTCACTGTAAAGAATATTGGACATCCAAAGAGAGAGGAGGCGAATATGGATCTGAGCGAGGAATTCTTGAGGGAATGGATCATGAAATGGGAAAGAGTGGAGCAAAGGTGGGGTTTAGTTAGTTGAGTGGATTTTCAAGATTATTTGAGACATTGAGCTAGAATCGAGATTGAGTTAGCTCAAGTGGCAACGATAGTTGATGGGTATGTTGGGGGCAAAAGATCTTGGAGTTGAAATACAGAGAAAGTGGGGTATGAAATAGAAATGAGAATCAAATTTGAGTGTGGGATTTGGTTGAGAAATGTGAATTTCATGGTTGTTAGTCTAGTACAGATTGAACTAAAACAAAGATTAAGGACTAGCTCAAGTAGGAGCGAGATTTAAAAGGTATGTGAGAAAGAACACATTGAAGAGGATTTGTGATGTAGACCAAGAGGCAAACAAGAAGACTGGACACGAGATTCTCAATCGATTGATGGGCAATTCTCAATTGACTGAGAACGCATCATGATATTTGGTATCAATTCCCAAGGGCTTGGGTCATTGCCTTGGCCTTAATTTGATTGACCAAGGTGATGCATCAAGTCCTAGTCGTATAACTCGAGATGCTCGGTCGATGACTCAGTCTATGCTCGATCAACCAAAGATGGTTCGTTAGGGTTTTAGGGTTTTGTTGTATTAACTTGCAGCTTGATTGATCGAGTGCGTCAAGATGTTTTAGTCTTTTGAATTTTTAGGGTTGTGTCCCTATTTTCTATTTAGGCCTAATAAGGACGGTTTGGCTCACATGTTGTTTATTCTCAATTTTCGGTAAGAAACTCACTAAAGGTGAATTTTCTTCTATTTTTCATCAAAAGCTTGAAGGAGGAAACCAAGTTAGTATGAGTACCCAAGGTTTTGTTTCCTACCATTGCTTGTAGAGGACCGCATGGAGGAGGAAACCAACAAGCAAGTATTGGTGAATTGTACGAACACGAGGTGACAACACGTGATGAGTAGCTGACATGGTGTTTGCAACGATTGGATGAGCAATTTGAGCGGTTTGAAAACCAAATTATAGCATTAATCAAACAATTTGCCGCCATGGGTGGTGTGAATAGGCGTTGCCATCAACCAAATCCACGTTTTATGGAGGAGAAAAAAGACGAGTTTAGTGTCAAGGATGAGCCCATTAATGCGTTCGCAGAGTATGGAGTGACTATTGGAAGAATTGTGACTTTGTGAAGAAAATGGACAATTGGGCTGCAAATAGAATTGAAAAGTTCAACATGGAGGATGTTACTTCATGAGCCTTTTTTGCATGATTGACTTGAAAGCCTGATGGAGGACCAGCTCAAGTGGGTGTGGGAGCTAAAAGGGGAAGGGATAGACTGAAGCAAACGTTGTGGGTAGGGGGTAGGATCTTCAACGCCGCTCTGTTTTTTTCTTTCACTCACTGTTGGCGGGGTGTTTTACTTTTTTTTTAAAAATATATATATATATATATATATATATATATATATATATATGTGTGTGTGTGTGTGTGTGTGTGTGTGTGTGGATGACGGGGCACTTGACTGATGTGACAAATTTGTTGAAGTGGCATTGACACTGAGCAGTGTGAGCATGGTGTATCAAATGTGGCATATGGAAAATCATTAATTTTGAAGATAAAAATGACATAGAGATTTATTTAAACCATGAGAAAACCTAATGACTTGATTGTCCAAATTGGAAACACAGAGTAAATTGAAATCGAAGGAAAACGTAGAAGCTAAATATAATTTTTTCTTTTTTTCTTTTAAGGTTCAATTACCTTTTTAGTACATGTGGTTTAACGATACATCAAACAAACTCATCGGTTAAAAAAGGTATTGCAAATAATACTTGTGGACATTTGATAAATGCAGTTGGTATTTTTGTCCAATTTGACAAGTGTCTCGTACGTTTCATTAATATGATTTTTTTTTTTAAGAAGAAAAAAAATAAAATAAAATTAGTGGATGGTTTTGGCTACCCCTGGCCAGCCATAGGCAATCTAGACATTTGTGCTTCTCTGGATTTGTTCTTTCCTTATAATCTTGAGAAGCTCAGGATCGGAATGGCATCTAAGATCTGGAACCAAACTGCAAACTCTAACCCATTTACAACCTCCACTACAGCCGCTAGATTCATCCAGTGATATATGTGAATGTCATCAAAGACAGAAAGTTACTTGAATTTCTAAGCCTTGCTGGTGCATTATGGACTGGATTTCACAATATTAATTAGTATTAATTCAATTGTACGTGTCTTGCTGATGTCATGTTTTGTTTCTTCTCTGATTGTAACGGAGAGTGACTGGAAATTTAATTTCTCACAACTATTTCAGGTTGGAACTGAGTCCGATTCCAAAAGATCTTCTTGCCCAAGCCAGTTGAAAAGGTAATAATATTTTCTAAAGAAATTGTGACATATACGTGCACAATTCTCATTTGCTTGTGTAATTGCAGAAGAGTTGTGCCTAAGCATATATAGAGTTACATAGAAGAGACTTAGAAGAATTTTCAGGCATCAGTCAGGAGGAAGCTTAAAACAAGTCCACAATGTGAGAGAGGACATAGATCCGTAGAAAATGAATTTTGTCTTCTTAACATTAAACCCGCCCCTCCGCATATATTTGCTCGTTCGTTCTGGTTGTCAATCTGCAGAAGTTGATTGCATGGAGGTGGAGTAGAGTGTTGCCTATTTTCCTATGACAGCTTGAGCACTAGTTGGTCGTCAGCGATGGCATCATTTGAACATTTACTCCACTCTTCTGTTGTTAATATTGTGGCGTTGGTCGTCAGCGATGTGTCATCCTGTTGTTAATATTGTGGCGTGGTCTGTTTTAGGTGGTGGCATGGCATGCATATTAATTTATTAAACACGCTAAATAATCAATTTCCCTTGTTGCTTTGCTGAAAAGACACTTCACAATGTATAATATCCATTTCTATTGCCATTGCATTTGCGGGGAAATTTGAAAGAACAAATAGTGCTATATATATATATATATTCTATGGTGGAGCTTATGAAAGCAGCGGCTTTTTTTTTTTTTTTTTTTTTTTTTTTTTTTTTTTAATTTTTATTTTATTATTATTATTTTCCACTTTAACTAACCTGGTCTTAAGTCTTAACCGCAACATGATGGTCATTGGTCACTCGATTCATGCTGCTGCTACTACATAATTTGGACCACTATTTCTACCAAATTATCAATCCATTTTTTAACAAAGGCCTGATAGTGAGATCACCTGCTCCCTCTTATACATGTTGGGTGACCTTTCGACATGTAAACCTAATTCACTAGGATTCTTTAATTTTGTCTACGCATGTACGAGTGCCAAGGAACTGCAGCCTTGATAACAACATTAGCATTTAATATGTGGATCCTTTTGAAAGTGTAGCAGGGCAACTTCTCATTACGATATATATATATTTGAGACATTATATCAAAAAATTTCATAATTTTTTGCTTTCTGTTTGTGGCAAGAATGATTGATGATGTTTAGTATATTGTTATACGACTATTATACAATTTGATGGTGTGGTAATAAAAATCAACATTTTGATCCATACTTTTTTTTTTTTTTTTTTTTTTTTTTTAATAAAAATTTTGAATGACTAATTTTTATTGTTACATCACAAAAAAAAAAAAAAAAAAAAAAAGTCATAATTTCCATTCACCCTCGTTTTACTTTTCTTCTTTTTGCGAATAAAGTATCCATAGGGAGCTCTCATGTTGGATAAGTTTAACTACCATTCTTTATAACATGATTGTGTGGAATACTTCCCAAAAGTGTAATCAATAGCAACAATTGTATTCATGAGTGATAAAATGGTTAAGAGTGTATAATTGATAAATTATTCATTAATTAATTGCATTAATAAATCAAATATTTTTAGTTGTTTATTTCACAAATTATGAACTGCCACATTAAATTAAAAATAAATTCATAATTCTTCATCCAATATATATATATATACACATTGGTGTAATGAAATCCCAAGGAATAGGTGATTGACATAAATCCAACAAGATTAGTAGTTTATGTGTACACGAAGAAGGGAATATGAAAGATTTGGTCCGATCAGTTTGATAATATATTACGTGATTTGCGCCGTTTCCTTGTGATACGGGGGCTCTATTACAGATTTATTAGGAATGTAACAGCAGTTGTATTAATCCATTAGTATGGAAAGATATTTTTTCTTTCAGATGTTTAAGTTTAAATAAGAAGGTGATAGATAGATAGATAGGAGGATATTTATTGAAGTCGATCTGTGACGTGGAGGTACGAGTACCACTGTGGCCATCCCATCCCACGACAGATATTTATTCTATGCTGAAATGGCAAATAAGGAAGGAAGATGGATTGGAGAATAATGCTTATTCATTTACTTTTTTAATGAGTGAGTGAGTTTTATCTCCTCTTCTTTTTCAGTTATTCCTTTCCGATCTATATTTATTCTTTTCCTATAAATATGCCAAGACGATAAATGGGTTAGCGACTTATTAGCGGCAAAGAAGAAGAGGAGGGAAGTAGAAGGGCGAAAAAAGGAAAAAAGAAAACCAAAGGGAAGGAGTACTGGTCTCTCGGGGTCGAAAAAGGGGCGCATCCAAAGTTAGGAAGAGCCGAAGGGAGCTCATCTCCTTTCCGCAAATTCACATTTTAACCAAAAAGTAAAAGAAAAGAAGATTGATGCAAAATCCTCCTTGCCCCCGCTCCAAACGTCATTTCAAGGGGAGGGTAACGGAAAGGGAAAGGTGATCCCACCATCTTCATTAGGGGAACATAATAATGCCATTCTCTCTCAGGTTTTATCTTGCATCTCCCTGATCTTGCTCTCAGTAGAGGGGAAGGACGAGGATTTCAGTTCTATATACATATTATATATATGATTGTAAGAGGTTTATGGAGGGTGTCGATGGGAATTAGTTGGTGGGGCTGCGTTTTGCATTTGATATTTGAGTGAACGCAGGTCTGTCTCGAGAGATAATTAAATCTATAGAATAGAGAGAATAATGTACGAGCCTATTAGAGGACGCGATGATCCTGAGTTACAGAACAAGTGTGCAGTGCACTCCTCGGCTATTGAGGAGGATGAAGATGATGTTGAAATGGCCGTTCATGCAAGATCCAGGCTCGCCATTCCTAATGCCGCTGGTGGCTTCAATAAGATTCAAGAGGAAAGTTCCAAGCAAAAGCAACAACAACAACGTCTTGTCTCACTGGACGTTTTTCGCGGCATCACTGTGGCGGTAATTTTTCCCACCCGGCTTGTTTCTCTTATTCTTCTTCATTGTTTTTGTTTTTTAAAGTTTATATACATATCTGCATTCGATCAAAATTGGGATTACTCTACACGGCCAGAGGGGATAGAGAGCAGACGACGTCGTCTTTCTCTGTCTTCAAATCTCAACAGTCAAAGTGGAAGACTTTGTCTTATATTTTAATTAGGGACTAGTAGTCATTTATTATTTGAAATACATGAAAAACTATATTCTCTGCTCCCATTCATTCGGATAATCCCGTTGACGTTTTGGAAACGGAAAATTAACAGTTCCTCCACTCTTCCATTTGTTTTCATTTTTTCCCATGCCATCCCATCCCATCCCATCCCATCCCACATAAAGAAACGGAATTATAAATGGTATTTCTTTCATTTTCGTCTTTGTAATAGGAAAACCAGTAAAGTATTACACCGGCCGATGCTATTACTAAACCATCGCTCGTTCGCATGATAAATAAATCCATGAGATCTTTGCAAAAATTACGTAACTCTATCCATCTCTTCATGATAAATAAACAACCTTTTCCTGAAATGGTCGCCTTGTGATCCTCATTGTTTGAGTTTATTTGCTGGTCTATACTTTTTATCTATCTGATATATATTTATTCTGGTAAACGGTCATCGATGCAGAAGATTATGAAAGGGCATAATTATTTATACTTTTTTTCTGTAAAGAAAAGAAAAAAAGCGCAGGCACTATGAAAAGGGAAAAATTGAAGTCTTTTCCAAGTGCAAAGACGGTAGTCATGTTGAAAGAGAATGAGATTCTGATGCTAAAGACTGGATTAGGGAAGTCAACTCTATCTTCCTTTGTAAAGCTCTACGCGAAAGAAATCCACAGTCACAATCTTAGTACAGAACTATACGAAACGTTGATGCATAGTAGAAAACAGCTCAGATTTTACTATGTAAATACCGTTGAGGCACTGAATATTGGGAAAGAAAATAGGGGAATCAATGTTGGGCTATACTTTCGGTGCCATCTATCATCCTATAGGAATTGTTCTGGGGGAACTGCAGGAATTGTGTGTGCCGACTTTTAGTTTGCACTTATATGAACAAAAGTGAAAAACTTGGGGCTTGGATTGGTTAAAATCATAAATTGCTTAATCATTTGGTTTATGACAGTCTTCAGTGGTGCTATATGAACTTATACTAAAAGTGGAAATATGGGAGTTTGTTTGGCATGATATTTGTATGCACTGTATGCCTGAACTGCATTATGTGAAGATTGAATGCACACAAGTCCTGAACTGCATTACTTGTAGATTGAGTGGGGGAAAGTCATGTTTTTTCTAGGATTATGATGTCACTTGATTAATGCAAGGCGTATGCCCTGTTTTTCACTGACAAGGATCTACTCTCTACGTTTATGTTAAGTAATTCTTTTTTCTTTTTTCTTTTCTTTTCTTTTTTCTTTTCTGCCTATACTCTCTGCATATAGGCTAAATGTCATCTCTTTACAAAAAATTGTTTCTTCTCAATGCAGCTAATGATACTCGTGGATGATGCTGGTGGAATCCTGCCTGCTATTAATCATTCACCTTGGAATGGTTTAACCCTTGCAGATTTTGTCATGCCATTTTTCCTCTTTATTGTTGGTATTTCACTTGCACTTACCTACAAGGTACCTTTTGCTCTGCAAACGTTTTGCTCTTATTTTTGGCATCCAAGTAGTTGTCCCCGTAATATCCAATAAGGTCAATATGAACTGTTACTTTCATTCCTGTTCTCATTATAATTTTTTTTTTTTTTTGGTTCAAGGCAGAAAAGAAAGTTATTTAGATCTTCATGAGATATTTTAGAAGTCTATTATCTTATTACACGGATGCTAGTTCTACTACTGTTTATCTCTGAGCCTAAGAAAAGTATTTTCCTCTACAGAAATTGTCATGCAGAGCTGTTGCAACCAGAAAAGCAATATTACGGGCTTTGAAGCTTTTAACATTAGGCATTTTCCTTCAAGGTCCTTTACTAGATCTTTAGCTTTTAGACCATAGTTTATAAGCCTTCTCAATGGCAGAATTTATCCATGTTGTTTCAGTTACCATGATGATGAAAGCAAACTGCTTCAGTAGTTGTAACAGTGTGTATTAACAATAACAATATTGAAGTTTGAAACAAAAAGCTATGTTATGCTCAATAATCTTGTGGGAAGTTTCATCAGAAGTGAATACTTAAATGGTTTCTGTACTAATGTGTATTGTCTCTCCTGTCCAGGTGGCTTTATCCATCGCATAAACGATTTAACTTATGGAGTGGATATAAAATATATGAGATGGATGGGTATACTACAGGTATATTTTCTAGTTTTCTCATGTTGAAATGTTTATTGTGCCAACCATAAGCAAGAAGTGGAGTTAGAGTGGGCTATAGTTTATTCCAACATATAACAGATGAAACGTGATAGCATATCTTAGTGCTTGATGTGCTTTAATGTCTTCCCACAAAAGGCAACGCTTTGCCTGGCTCAAGAACTGTGCAAGATTTAATAAATCAATTTTTTGGATTGCCAATGAACATGCAGTGCATTCATCATCTCTAAAATAACACACCTTTTTTCCTTCTCCCTCTTTGACTCGCAGAGAATTGCAATAGCATATCTGCTGGCAGCATTGTCTGAGATTTGGCTGAAGGGTGATAATAATGTTAATTCAGGATCGTCTCTGCTCAGGAAGTATCGATTCCAGTGGTAAGTTTTATTCATTATACTGCTTATTAAATTCTTTCAGCTACAGACTTCTGGATTTCTGGATTTGAATTATGATACCTATTACTCTGTAGAGCCAGGTGAATTTAATATATAGTAATAAGGGAAATTTGGGACCATGTCTGGATTTTTTTGTTAATTCAAATAAACATCATGATATTTTTTATTTGTTGTGCAAGTAACTGAGAAGACAAATAGCTGACAAAGGAAGGCATAAAATAAGAATAGGAAAAGAAAAACAAAAGAAACTCTTGCGAGGAAAAAATTTGAGTACAACTAAGTTGCCCTTAATTTTGGAAGCTGAAATTGGTCATGATATGTTCATATATGGGGGTCGTTACTGATATTCTGGAAATGAGGTGATTGCAAAGCCCCTTGATCACATTTAAATGCCAATGTTGCATTGCTTCCCCTATTTCAGATGTTGGCTTTTCTGTTTCTGTATATTGGTTTCATATGCACTGTCATAGTATTGTGTTAATTTGTTGTCTTGACGTACACTACTCTCTCTCTCTCTCTAACAGGGCTTTGGCTTTGATGCTTACCACTCTATATCTTTCACTGTTATATGGCTTGTATGTGCCTGATTGGGACTTTCAGATTCCAATTGGAACTTCCTCTGCACCAAAATTGTTTACAGTGAGCTATAATCTTTTCTTCCCATCTTTCTAATTTATTTATATAACATTTAAGACTTCCGAGGTATGATTTTGCTTATGAAACTGGTGGCTGAATGGTTCTCTTTGGAAGGTCAAATGTGGAGTCCGTGGTGACACTGGTCCAGCTTGTAATGCTGTTGGAATGATTGACCGTAAGATATTGGGTATACAACATTTATATAAAAGACCAGTCTATGCAAGAACACAGGTATCCTGTTTTTAGAGTTACTTTCATTTGCCTTTTTTCTTTTTTTTTTCTTTTTTTTTGCAGTTTTTCCCTAATAAATTCATGTTTCCTTGTTTTTTTTTTGTTCACAGCAATGCAGTATTAACTCCCCAGACTATGGCCCATTACCTTCCGATGCTCCATCATGGTGTCAAGCCCCTTTTGATCCTGAAGGACTTTTAAGGTTCGTTCACAACTATTCCCTGTTGTCCACAAGGTCATTCTTCAACAACTATCATGCTATGCATTAGAGAAAAGTTGGTCGATTATATGGACAATTCGCTTGGTTTTTAAATGACAAAGGAGCCAATGCTACTTGGGCCATTGAATTATCTTATGTCTTGTTAATGGCATTGTAGACTGAATCCTATCATCTCACAATCCTTAAGGAAGAGACATGGATATTATACATTATGGTTAAACTTGATTGTCTTTTGTGTTTCAACTTTGTGCTTTTGGAGTGACCACCCTCTTACTTTGTGTTTGTAGTTCAGTGATGGCCATTGTTACCTGCTTGGTTGGTTTGCATTATGGGCACATTATTGTCCATTATAAGGTGATAAATATTCATGTCAGATCATGTTTTCCTTTTCTCACTGAAGGTTTATCTTTTTGTCACAAATTCTTATCCACACCCACATTCAGGATCACAGAGATAGGATCCTTCACTGGATGATTACAACCTCTTGTCTCATTATCTTGGGCCTTGCCTTGGATTCCTGTGGTAAGTAGTCTGTGTACACTTTCTAAAAAATGAATATTTTGTAGCGGTTAGTAGTTGCACTGCTTGCAGTATATTCCATCATTAATCAATCTGCATCATTGTTGCAGGGATGCATTTAAACAAGGTTCTTTATACATTCAGCTACACGTGTTTCACTGCTGGTGTTGCTGGCATTCTTTTTGCTGGAATTTACTTGACGGTAGGATGTCTAGTCATCTTATGCGATCAATCTCATTTAACAAAGTTGTTTTACTTGGCGCATTTGCTTATTATTGTCGGCATGGATGTTTATTTTTGGTGAAACTATTACTAATATGACTGATTCCATTTTAATATTTTTTTCCACTCTCTAATCAAGAACAGAAGAGTGTAATTTGTTGAATTTGGTTGGTTCATGTTTTCTTCATCTTCTAGTTGATAATCACGGGGTTTTCGATCCTCAGGTTGATGTGTGTGGATATAGGCGCCCTACTGTGGTAATGGAGTGGATGGGGGTGCATGCGCTGATGATTTATATCCTTGCAGCCTGCAACGTCGTGCCCATTGTCCTCCTGGGATTCTATTGGAGGGAGCCTCAGAATAATTTTGTAATCTACTCTACTCCTGTTGGATGTTACTTGCACGCTCATTTAGTTGTGATCTGACAACCTTTTTCGTCTCTGGCAGCTTAGGTTAATTGGAGTTGGAACATAAAAGCGTAGCATTAAAGTTATAGCGGGTTACACTTTTCCCGCAACTATGCTGTCTGTGTCGAGGAAGTGGGGCCGGACTGCTGAACTACATCTCGTTTATTTTGGGTAGTTGCAGTTGGCGCTGAGAGAATTTTGGAGTTGGGTCTTTGAAATTGGAGGCAAACTCTCTCTTTCTTTGATGAATACACACACTCTCCAATGGAGCTTCTGTATAAATATGTAGGCAGAACCTCGAAACAAGATATAACTTTGTCTGAAGTTTCGTCATAAGATAGATGCCTTGATCTTTATGATGATAATTCTCAGTATATATGATGCTACTTTTTAAATTTGATGGTAATCAAATAAGAATGGTTTTTTTTATTCAAAAAAAAAAAAAAAGTATGCATGCCTTTCATCAGAGAGCTTAATTAGGAAACATGTAATACATTTTATTCAAATGAAATAAAGGAAGAGAAGATCATCAAACAACCCAATTGTCAAAACCCACAGCTGAAAATTGAAATGATTGAAAAATGAGCAATAAAATCAAATATCCAAAAGACATTTGGTTGGGATGTCAATGGTGAGGAGAGGATGAAGGAGATTCATGATAGTGAGGATATATGGTGTATATGGTCTGCGCTATAGTGAGGGCGAAGAGGAAGATTGCAGCAATAAAGGAGGGAATAGCCCATGGATTTCTGAAATAGGTATGAAAGAGATTGGCACGCCACTGGTTGGAGGGCTTCTTGCAGTAGTCACCGACTCTTTTATGCACCACATAGAGGCTACTCTATGGGTCGAGAGTTATATCCTTGGAGAGTGAGTTGAAGAGTTTGGCAACGGCTTTGTCACTACCGATGGCATTCTGTATGATCCTGCTCGAGTGTAGAAGGGCAACGTCCTTGGCATTGTCAATGATGTTTTCCATGAAAAATATATAGGACGTAATCTCGTTGCCTGCCCCTACATGGAAACGCTCAAAGGCTATAAGGTACAAGAACATTGACATGGAAACGCTCAAAGGCTATAAGGTTCAAGAACATTGACTCCGTGGCATCATCCACAACGATGACTGGGAGCCTAAGGACCCCGCCAGTGAAGGAGATGTCTTTGAGGCTCCCACTTGTGCTTTTCTTGAACCTGATTCCGGCTTCATAAAGCTCTGCAGCAGATCGAATGATCTCGTCACCACCAATTGCGTGGTTCACTCCGGCCGACTTCCTTTGACGTGATTTTTGCCTGGGGTTTTCCCGAAGCAGGCTCTTCCTATGCAGATCCAATACGTGCAAGCATTTACCCATCTTTGAAATGCGAGTGTTGGGTGAGAGGGAGCAGAACTGGAGTATGAGGTTGTTGACAAACTCTTTATCCTGTGATATAGTTAAAATTCAGTTAAAATTCAAAACGAGAACCAATGATTTGGTTATGTGGGCAGAAAAAATAAACAAACAAAAGGAATTTCACCTTCGCCTCATTGTTCTAGACATGAACCAGCCGGTCAAGAACCAGCATTGGCAGCTGATTTTCAAGCATCAGCATGTCACGCTTGATATATGGCATGAGATAGAGCTTCCCATGATTGCTGGATATTGGATCAGTGGGAGCATAGTCATCCAAAACACTAGTCGAGGTACGCAGGATTTCAAGCATAAAACAGCCGTCCAGAATCATTAGTTGCACATATTTGCACACCGGATCAAGCGGCTCATACGAGTCTTTCAACTCTTGCACCACTTGGGCTAAAGCGTTGATGAACAATTCAAGAGGTTTTCTGCATCTCTTTAGGAAATGGAGGAGTGCTCGGTGCTTGTGCTCCTCCATCTGGTTTAAATGCTTTTTCCCAAGATGGTAGGGCCCGAAGGAGACTGCCTGAGGTATGTACGCCTTTGTGTTTAGGTCTGTGACGCGTGCCGGTACTTTGTAGATTGAACTCTTTTGCCACCGCTCCATTTCAGTTGAAGTATATATATCCGCCATGTTTTCGAGTTCATCATTAACTTGTATCATCCATTCCATTACTTTTCAGGAACGATCAAATGATCGATCCGCATGCGCATGCGCCTTCCCCTTTCTTTTCTTTTTCTTTTCCTTTTGTCCCACACTCATTCCCGTCGTCTCTCCTTCCGCTTCCATTTATACATTTTCGAGGATCGGAAACAGACATCTCAAGCATCCAACTTTCAGCAATTAATTGATTCTCACGTCATAATAGATGCCCAAGATATAGAAACTGCTTAATTTGTTAACATTTGATTGATCGATGGCATCCCTAAAGCTGAACAGCCAATGGGGGCAAGAAGCTCAAAAGCCGTGCGGCATTCCTTTCTTGTAGTGTTTGTGATACTTTCCCTTTATATCTATCTTTTCTTCTTCTTTTTTTTTCTTTTTTTTTTTGAATACTCTGCAAACCTCCCGAGACAAGAAATCGAGTAAACACCACCACAATCTCATTAAACTATACCTTTTACCAATTTTTGCCAGCGAGCAAACTCGAAATCGGCTCGTATAAGCTCTATTTGATTATTAAACGAGCTGTTCGTGAAAACAACATGAAGCTGAGAGAGATCACAACAGAGAGAGAACCAAACCCAGTGAGTAATGTGTGAAAGAAGTTCCAGCCATTGGGAGCAAAAGAGTTACAATTTTGTCTTACCCATTAAGGTTTGATTGCAAAAATTATATCAATTTGTAAGATTTTGTTTAAGGTTGAGTTTTGGTTTGGATCTCCCATTGTGAGTATCAACGAGTTTTGTTATTGAGTGATTTGCCCTGGGCCAAACTACTCGAGCTCGACACAATCTTAAACAAGTCGAGCCCGGACAAGGGAAGAATTGCAAAATGCAAAGCGTTTGATATTGCGATTTAAAAAACGCATAATTTAAAATTCAAAATGAAATTCACAAAATTTCTATAAGCAGGCTAAATGTGCTTATTTGAAAATGCACGAATTTAAAGCAAATTAACGATTTCAAATAACAAATATTTGGCGCAATAATTACCAAATTTTCAAACATGAATGAATAAATTTCCAAAAATACTCACCTAAAATATGTTAAAAACCTATCTTCTTTATTATATGTTTGTTTGAAATCTTTGTCCCCACCAAAAAATAAAAAAAAGCACGTATAAAAACAAGTAATATGGCAAGATACCATTTCTTAAGTAGAAAACTCAAAGTTAATGTCAAATTATAAGTCATACTTTTGTTTGCAAAAGTGTTAAAAAGGAGGCTCATAGACAATGTTAGTTATTTTACCGCTATAAACAAATGTCCTTATTGATAATTTGTCCATGAAATTACAATTATATGCTAATATTATTCAAACTCCATTATAGAAAAAATAATTTTTAACATGTTTTACTAAACGCAATTTAAAAAAATAACGATTTCAAAAACACAATTACAAAAATTGTACTTACTAAAATTGCAATCTCAAACAAACCCTAAGAATATATTAAAATTGCATTAAGAAATAGAATTTTAAACCTAAAAATAGCTTTGCAGTAATTTTCCCTTGCGTTTTAGTCATTATTATAGTAAAAAAGTCATAAATTACTTTTGGAGTTGTTTACGAAACAAACCAGACTTCAGTTTGGCACAATTTTTTTAGTATTAAAAACATTAACACTAAGAGAAAATTACAATTTACCCCCCTAAAATTGACAGTGTTTTTTAATTCGAACACTAAAGTTTTAAATTTTTGCAATCCACCCCCCAAAAGTTTCAAAATTTTCAATTTGACCAATTGTATCCAAAACTTCCCATATTGCCCCTAATTTTTATTTTTTATTTTATTTTTTTTTTAAAAAAAAAAAAAAATTTAAAACATTCAGGGTGGCTCTTTGGCCGGCAATTTGGGAATTTTGAGATAATATAGGTCGAATTGAAAAA
Source organism: Corylus avellana (assembly GCF_965113065.1). Taxonomy (NCBI): domain Eukaryota; kingdom Viridiplantae; phylum Streptophyta; class Magnoliopsida; order Fagales; family Betulaceae; genus Corylus; species Corylus avellana. Next base: position 32,115 of record NW_028290563.1, read on the forward strand.
AATTGAAACTTTGTAGGGATGGATTGCAAAAATTGAAATTTTAATGTTCGAATTAAAAAACACTGTCAACTTTAAAAGGGTAAACTATAATTTTTCCTTTAACACAATCTCAAGTCTCAAGCAAGCTCTAAATATATTTAATAATTCAATAAAAAGAGCATTAATGCAGAGGAAAACGGAAAACTGAATCTCACACCACAGAAAGCTAAAACTTTCATCGTGCTTGGTTAAAATGGAAGTGATACTAAGATTTGGTTGGGCAAAACGTTGTTTTCATCTCAAGTATTAGACGATTAGAGTCAAAAGAAAATGCTGATTATAAACTGGAAACCGAAAGATAATCTGAGGCAATACCGATACGTTATCAGTAACCGCCCTTAAGGTCATTGACCACATCATATGGAATGGGAGTGACTGTCTCCAGGGTAGCACCGGCAACCATGAATCCAGGCTTGGGTCCTTGAGGTTGTCTCTTGGTGCTGATTTTTTCCCCACAAGCTTTGGCCTCTGCCTTCAGCTGATCATTCTGGATTCTTCTCAGTTTGAAGTCCTCCCCACACCTCGATGGCTGAAAATGTTCCACCCGCACATGTATCCTCTTCCTAATAATCCTGTTCGCAACCTAAGTAACAGCCCCAAAGATTACCAAAATTTACATCCACGGCCATGGAAAAATCAAATAACAAACACCTTGAAAAACTTAATAACATTCATTAACCGGCAAAAAGGCAAGAAGCCCAAGGCCTAGCAATGGTGTGCAAGTTCACAGCTAAAACTTGTTCATTGGTCATCCAGGGAACTAAAATCCACCAAAATGAAAATACCCTCTTTCAACAAGGAAGCATTTACTCGTGCAATTAAGACAAATGATATCCCATCTTAACAAATACCACCACAGGCATGCAATGCAATTGGACATTGATCTGCCGAGAGATGATAGCTGGGTAATATGGACAGACATTATGGGAGGCATACAAATGCAGACAAACTAGACAATATTGGGTATTATAAGCAAAGCATTTTGTAAGGATGCGACAGAATTGAACTGCCTAATTGAGTTGTAAATAAAACACAAACAGGAAAGAAGATATTTTGAAGGAGGAAACCTGCTTGTTGATTTCGACGCCGACGGCACGCTTGGTGACGTTCTAAATGCTACCGGTGCGGCCATGGTAGACCTTGTGGGGCATGCCAATGTGAACGGCGCCGTTAACGCTAACGTCCACGTACTCCCCAATTTTGTAGGTCTTCAGATAGGTAGAGAGCGGGATGCAACCCTTCCTCCTGAAGGGGCGAGCGAACAGATCCCTCGTCCTCGATCGAAGACCAGCCGGCATTGTGTGGTAACCGCTAGATCTCTCTCCGCCTCTCGATGCTCTTCCCATTTTATATAGCTCACGTCTATCGACTCTCTTCTTACTGTTTGTTTAATATGGGCTTGGGCCCAATTACTCCATTACCCCTTTGTTGGGCTGGAGCTTAAAGTGGTTAAGGTGGGCCCAACCCAGAAAACCAATGGCAATGGTGCACGGGAGATAAGACATGAGGTTGGATGGCCGTGAACC
>NW_028290564.1:27500-33613 GCF_965113065.1 Corylus avellana
ATTAAATAGTTTTATGTTCATTCTAGGATAACAAGATGGTTATAAATCCTTTATTTTTTCAACCCAATCGCTCTTTTGATTTTGGAAATTTGTAAAAAAAAATATTTTTATCAATATACTGCTTTTTCTACACATTCATCCCCACACTCTAATGGAGAATATCTACGAATAATTAGGATTTATAAAAAAAATCGATAATCTAATCCACTTATGGTAAAAACATTTCCCGCACCAAGCACTAATATATTTTTAACGTTTAATTAGATCGGGTAATCATTCAAATTAAGAACAGAAGCTCGTTGCTTTTTTTTGTTTCCCTATAATTGGAGCCATGGGGCTCTATCCATTTATTCAATTAACCGCAACTTTAAATTTCTTTTTTTTTGCGCGTCAAGAATTCAAACACAATTTTGGATCGATCCGATAAGATAAGAATAAAATATTCTCAGAATTCTCCATTAATACGACATGCTGCTTTTTCCATTCCTTCCTTTCAGGGTCAGTCGCGGTCTTACAAACTCTACCGATGGTATTGACGAATTCCGTTGCTTCATACAAATGTGTAAAAAATGCTAGTCGCACTTAAAAGCCGAGTACTCTACCGTTGAGTTAGCAACCCGAATCAAAATGTATAGATCTAATCGTAATCAAAAAAGAGATTGAATTTCACAACGCAATCAAAATATTAAATAAAAAAAAATATTTCTAATCGATTCTGAACATAACATAAAAATGAACATATCAGATGCAAATACAATGACGTCTAAGATAAGAATATAGATTAGGATAAAAATATAGATAAAATAAAAATTTATAGACTACCACATATTTTGTTCGTATGTTATCCATTTCTTTTTTTTTTTTAATAAATTTTTTTTTAATAAATTGATTTTTTTTTAATAAAAAAAAATAAAGACTTCTTGTATCCCAGCAAATCCAATGAACCCACCATTTGAATAAAGTAAAATAAAAAACCAAGTCTATAGAACAGAGATAAATATATACATTTATTCACGATCGGATTATATTTGTTTGATATACTGTTGTCAATATAAAAGTTAATGTTGAGAAAAGAACATAATGTAGAAAACCATAAATTGAAATAAAAAATTATTCAATATTTTCTTATTAAATTTATTAAATTTATTAAATTCAATATAATATTTAATTACTATAACTATAAATAAATAGAAATTAAAAATAAAAAAACTAATGACTTGTATTAAATTAGCACTACATATTTAATAAAGATAAATACAAAAAGGTATAGGCGTAAAAAAATTCGGAGAGAAGTATAAAAAAATCTTGATTGGGTTTACGCAATCAATATAAGTAAAAAAGTAAGCTTAAATCCCATGTTTTTTTTATGAACAAATAAAATAAATAAAAAAAAATAAAGTTAAAGTTTCAACGAAAAATAAACCATTATTGAATTAGCGATAATGTAAAATTTTATATTTATAGATCCAACTATTTCATTCATTTATTCACTTGATCTTTTTTCTATCTATCTGTCTTATATGAATTTATCTCACTAAAATAAAAATAAATTTTTGTCGTTATAGACGACGACATCTTATGGTAGTAATAATAAATTGAGTAGGAATAGAGCAAGAGAGGGGGAGTTGTATAGAAAGGGTTATGCAAAGTTATATACAAGTCACCCCCTCCCCCCTTTTTTTTATTTATTGTATTTCATTAATTGAATTTAATCTGTTAATTAAGAGAAAGGTCCATAAAAACTCCCGCCTTCTTTGAAATGTCATGAACAGTTCCCGTAGGTTGAGCGCCCTTTTCAAGGAAATATAGAATAGCAGGAACATTTAAATAAGTTTGATTCTTTATCGGATCATAAAAACCCACTTTCCGAAGATCTCTTCCTTCTCTTCTGGATCGAACATCAATTGCAACGATTCGATAAACCGCCCATTGGGATAGATGTAGATGAATAATACCCCCCCCCCTAGAAACGTATAAGAAGTTTTCTCCTCGTACGGCTCAAGAAAATTAGAAATTATGTCTATATATAGAATTTATAATTAATGTCAAATAGATCCATCAAATCATCAAATCAATTAAACTATGATTTAAGTACTTTTTCTTATTCTTGCCCGAAAAAGAAAAAAATCATTCGTATTCACATCCTCCTAACTCAAGTTGGATAACTCTCAAATAATCCAAAGGAAAACCTTTAGGCATTTCCTTTATTGAGCGGTCTCTAACCACGCATTTTTTGTCTGTCTCCTTTAGAATTTATTTTGATTCTTCATTATGATCTATTTTTTGAGACAACTGAAAACGGTATTTACTTGTTCCAGGATTCTTTATCGTTGCCTTGAATCGTTGGGTTTAGACATTACTTCGGTGATCTTTAATCATTTAAAAAAATGGCAGCAACATACCATTTTTGCAATTTCTTTCTATCAAAGAATCATACAAATGGTTGATTCCCATGTGATACACTTTTGATCGAAAGAGTTTTACCAATTCCAATAAATTTTCGTTATGAATTTGAAACTTGTTAGAATTGGATCCTTTCGATTTCTATATCGAAAATATACTTACGAAGTTGTTTCAACTTATTAATTAACACTAACCCTAGATCCATGTCCCTAAAAAATGAATCAATACTTTTTACTCGAGCTCCATCATGATCATGTACTATTTACATCGCAACCCTCAAAAAATGAGGTTTTTCCAGTGGAACAGAACAAACGATGTCGAGCCAAGAGCACCCTCATTCCTATATAATTAATATAAAAAAATGGTGGATGTAAGAATCCACAACCGACCATATCCTTCAAGTCGCACGTTGCTTTCTACCACATCGTTTTAAACGAAGTTTTACCATAACATTTCTCTAGTAGGTTGCTGTAACCAGTATGTAATTGATTCAATTATGGAATCATGAATAATCATTGGTTCGGTCGGTACATAGTAATCTATACTTTTATGAATGGGTAGTTTCTGAAGAAGTCTCAACAAGAATTCAATTTACCCCATATAATATATCTATTTTTTTCTTTTTTAATTTATTAATTTAATGGGGTGGGGAATAAAGACTGATGTAAGGAAGGATTGGGGTTGTTATTATTTTTGATAAATCATAATCGAAAGAAAAGAACTAGGAGATCCCCATATCTATCATATAGACTAAACAAATGTTTCTGAAAGTAATTATTGAAATAAAATAAAGTTTTCAATGAAATAGAACGATAACAAGACATACATATAAGCATTTCCTCATTTTCTGCGTAGTTTATTTGACCTGAAAAATTCAATAATCTTTCTGCAATTTTTACCTAAGGTAATGTAATAAGGTAAAGTGAATAAGATAATAGATTTTGTCTCAATTGTTACATAGATTTACAATTATTCATTAGAATTAGAGAAACCACAAAATACTTAAAAACGAGGTTCAAAGAAAATACATATGTTACGTATGTAACTTGATTGTTTTTTAATGATACTCGGACAGACGCAGACATTGAAATTGGTATTTTTCGTTGACGATTAACTCCTATCTACTCCGTCAATTCTATGAAGATGATGAATCATAAATCAAAAAAGAATCCTATATTATATGTAGTTTAGGGAGTGCTAGACTATTTTGTATAAATGCAAGTTAAAACAAGTCCAGATTAAGTCATTGCTCCTATTTTTTTTTTACTTTAAACCAGTTAATCCTATTGATTATTGATTATTGATTGAAGTTAATTAGTACCCCAATATCAAACGAACACCCGCGTTTATAATTTATAAATCCACAGAAAATTAATAATCAGACTGCACCACCATTTAAAGTTAAAGTATAGGGAAAAAAGAAAGAGAGGCTTTCGCATTTATATTTAGAATGCATCATTGAAAATTCCAATGGATATAAGAAGTAAGGCTTTTTTTTTATTTTTATGAGTAACTAATTTAAATATGAAAGGTATGGACATAGAATGAAAAGCCCGTCCCCGGATCTTTTTTTTTATATTATAATAAAAACTCTTTTCTTTTGATCTATGTTCCCATCTTACTTGGATACAAATAGATTCAATTACATCTGTGTGTTATTTGGTGTTATTTGAACACGATTAAATTTGCGAAAAAGATATAATTCAGATAAGAATTAATCATTATAAGAAAAAAGAATCATATTCTATCCAATATTATTATACTCTTAATAAAAAAAAAAAAAGACAATCTTTTATTCTGATATAAAATCGGTATTATGATACGACATATATAATCTGATATGATATATATAATAAGTATGCTCTGGGACGGAAGGATTCGAACCTCCGAATACCGGGACCAAAACCCGTTGCCTTACCACTTGGCCACGCCCCATTTTATATTTCTATTCGACATTAATAAACACTAATATTCTTATTAGTTGTTCGTCAATTATAGTCTAAATATCTATAGAATAGATTGTTACTAGGATTTTGATACATTTAGATATAGAATTAAACGAAATTTATTGATCATTACATATAATTCAATTAAGATATTGTATGAAAGTATGATTTCTTCTATTCTCTTTTAATTTGAGAATTGAAGTATTTTTGGTTGAGTTAGTTCAAATCAAAGAAAAGTTTTTTGGTCTACCTTATTTTTATTTTTTAATTTTTACTCATTTTTTTTATATAACTTAAACTTAAAAAAAAAAATAACATTATATTATTAAATTATTAATTTTATATTATTAATAACAATAACTCATATTAATAACTCAATCAAAATAAATACAATTATCTTCAAGAACAAAACAAAAAAACAAAACGTTTGTTATGCTTAATATCTTTAGTTTGATCTGTATCTGGTTTAATTCTACTCTTTCTTCAAATAGTTTTTTCTTCGCCAAATTGCCCGAAGCCTACGCTTTTTTGAATCCAATCGTAGATTTTATGCCAGTAATACCTGTGCTATTTTTTCTCTTAGCTTTTGTTTGGCAAGCTGCTGTAAGTTTTCGATGAGATTTTGAATACTGTCCTAGAAAAATTCATGATTTATTATAAAAAAAAGATTCTAACAATTGATAAGATCGGATAAGTCTTATAGTATAAAGCTTCAATTCAAATATTGAAATTCTTGTATCGCCACGATAAGTCTGGAGATCACCCATTTACTAATTCGGACCCTTTTTTTACATTGAAAGAACCTATTAGAGTCCCCCACAATTAGATATTGTGGGTATGCAAAAAATTTTGTTAATGAAAGACTTGACTCATATTACATTACAAATGAATTTATGAAAATTCCTTTCTATTTCTTCTATTTCTAGCTTTATAAAAACCATTTTTGGTGTCAAAATGCGGTATATGTGGTATAAAAATGGAGAATCTATTCTCTTTTTTTCCAAAAAAATGATCTTGGAGATTGTGTAATGCTTACTCTCAAACTATTTGTTTACACAGTAGTGATATTCTTTGTTTCTCTCTTTATCTTCGGATTCCTATCTAATGATCCAGGACGTAATCCTGGACGTGAAGAATAAAAAATAAAGTTTTTGTTTTCCTTGCTCGATTTTTAAATGTTCTTAGGATTTTATTTATTCCACATCTTTAACTATTAAATAAAAAAAATAAAAAAAAAAAAAGACTCGTCGAAATTGAAAGATAAATAAAAAATACCACGTCATTGACAAAAGCGGAAAGAGAGGGATTCGAACCCTCGGTACGAAAAACCCGTACAACGGATTAGCAATCCGACGCTTTAGTCCACTCAGCCATCTCCCCCAATCGAAAAAGGATAATTACTATGTTACATTACACAAAAAGTAAGGTTTGAAAAAAGAGTCTTTCTTTCTTTTATACCATACCTCTTATTTTTATTTTTTATATTCTTTTTATTATATATAATTATATAGTATCTAGACATATAAAATATAAAAAATATTAAAAAATATAGAAACTAAAAGTAATTCCATTGAGATAAAGTAAGGGCTCGAAAGAGATATCTCCAATCCACTATTCCAATGAATATAAATTATAATTCTATAATTATATATATATATATTATAAGTAATAATAGTAATAATATATATTATAAGTAATAAATTATATATTACTACTATATAATTTAATATATAATAAAAGTACCTCTTTGATTTCGTCTCCAAG
>NW_028290565.1:0-2500 GCF_965113065.1 Corylus avellana
TCTCAGATGTGTCGATATCAATGGTGACTCATTATTTCGATGAATCATTTCTTCGGACAGAAGAAGATTATGTAAACACTTACTCGAAATCTCACTTATCAGATTCCATTGTGTCTTCCACAATTTTTTCTGAAGAATTCGCCATGATATATCTGATCCATGCATAATATCATGAAAAATGGATACAAATTTTTGGCTGCTACTTAGTATCGGCAATAGGTCTGAAAAAGTATCTAAAAATATCAAATTTAGATATTTGTACCCTGTCGAAGTAAGGAACCATGGCATATATGTTTGGAATAGATTCCATTTTGAGAGAGTTGAAAAAGCACTATCTCGTTGAAAGGTTCTATACATCTGCCCTTTCTCAAGGCATTTCTTTAGACAAAGACTCCGTTTTTTCCTCTTTTCGGATGGTAAATATTTCTCAGAACATGGAGTGTGAATCAAACCCATGTTTGAATTGAAATTGAGATACTGCTGCAAGTTCTTCCCCTCTGAATCAGATAGATTCATATCTGAAAGAGGTTTACAATAAGTTCTTTCAAAATTTACTATTTGTCCCTCTGTTAGAGGTGTTCCAAAAATGTCTGCGATCGAGTAAATAGCTCTACGAACGAATGGATCGGATCGAATTGGAAAATGGAAAGATTTGTACAAGTTATACCTTTCGTCACCACTTTGTGGAAAATCGTTAGGTATGAATATGTTAGAGACCTGTGACTCGATTGGTGAAATAGTATCTCTCTCCAAAAAAGCATGTTTTTTTTTACCGCCGCACAAAGAAAATATTTTGTTGCGAATGAACAAGATATTGAGGAATTGTCCATACGTAAAATCATAATTATTGACACGGGCCTTTTCCACATAAAAAGGGAATCTTTTGTTACAATCGAAGCAGAAGTGATGTGGATTATTCAAGAATCGAAGTCGATTTGCTTTATAAAAAGAAGATATCAATGAACTTCTATGAAATGGTTTCGCGGGATTCGGCCAATTGTCTTGATCGTGGGATATCATTGAGAAATAGGAATACGTGTTATCAAAAGATTTCTTGCGATTATTTCTAGTATGGAATGAGTCAATCATCCACCACTTTGGTATCTTATTGAACAAAAATGGTGATATTGTTCCTCCATTGATCAAGAATTTCGATTTCTGGGAAGTATCATGATCATCCAATAAGAAGGGTTTCAATTTTTTCAAATGAACGATTTGAAGACCTATTGATTCTAACAACTGATTGCAGAGTTGATCATTCGGACCTTTCAATTCATAGATGTGGATCTCGGACCTATGAATGGGGATATTCCCGAAACTCACAAAGAAAAAAGGAAGTGAGTTAGACAAAAAGAGAAGAAACTTGGACAAAAAAAGAAGAAACTTGGACAAAAAAAGAAGTAACTTGGACAAAAAGAAAGGAAGTGACTTAGACAAATCTTTTTTGTCGATAACCTCAGACCAATCAATCGAATATTGATTAATACGTAATCGATCGAACACTACTTGAAAATAAAAACGGCTCTTCTGTTCAGAAATGAAATGTTCCAAATGTTCCTGGAAATTCTTGCTCCCATTGGACCATTTGTATCTATATGCATTAGGATCCCGATTCATAGATCTCTCGGTTCGAGAAATAAAAATACGAGGATCGAACCATTTCTTCTGGCTCTTTTTCAAATTTGATAAATGTTGGTTGATCGTATATTTCATTATAGTTCTATGATTCAGAGTATCATTTCCTATTTGATCCCTTTGCATTCCATATTCGAAGTTGCGATCGGATCTATTCATTAAAAAGAATCGATTCAATACATTTATTATGTACCCACAGGTGTTATATTGGATTTGAATCAGATTTCGGATCAATCTATATTGATTGACTGCCTCCATTATGTTGTTGCTAGCAAATACCACTATTTTGGGTTTTGGATCTTCCAAATCATTCCCGCAGGAGGTCCGGACCCATTTTTTTCTGATCCTTCGATAAAAGGATTCATTCTCTTCATAAAAAATAGGAGGTAGAACCAATAAATCTTTCTTTTTCGATTCATCCCTGGAGTTGAATACCTCATTCAAGAATTGTTTTTGATCCAATCTGCAGGAATCAATAGAAAAGGTAAATCCCTTATGATACGCCAGATCCGGCTCGGTTATTGATAGAGTGAATCTATCCGCCATTTCTTGAAATCTCTCTTCTGATTCAAAATCGTGGTGTAACGTGTATCCCCCCTGTTCCGGTCACGAAATAGATGAAATAAATCAAAAAATGGATTTTTGTTCAAGAATGAAATCTTATTGGAACTGTCCATATCCAGTTCATCCTTCGGAACCATATCACATCGTGGATCTGATGAAATAGGATGAATTGAGACGGTATTTTGTAAATAAGTAATTATCTTGAATATATTAACTATTTCTTTATTTTCCGATCGCCTGGAAGGAACAAAAGAAACATCTTGTTCTTTCTTCAACAATTTCTGATCTCTAGTGGACCTCT